>NC_142009.1:158459034-158763887 GCF_049901735.1 Notechis scutatus
ATTCAAGAGGATATACCTTTTTCCCCACAAACACATACATCCTTTTCAAGATTTCATATTATATAGATTTCAAAGGGCCAATAAGATAGTCTAGGTGGACATTTTACCAAATCCTTTTTCTGACTGCAATCCAGTTAATTTAACAGTTAAAACAAAAGCAATTTCTTTTAGATGGAGACTAATTGAAGAAATACTTCAAAAAGAATGGATTGGGGAGTACCATAAAAAAAACTAAATGAGGTTTTCGGATAAAAATATGGAGATAAAGACTGTGACAACAACAAGGTTATAGCTGAGGGTATTTTGTTCACTGCAATTCACAAGAAATAATGCACAGTAGATTAGAAGAAAATGTTTAAAAGGATGAATTACATAAAGCCCTAATAGACTCCACTATTTTATATCAAATTAAGTTTTTATAACAACTATCTATGTTAACTGTGAGAGAAATAGAAACTAAATTATTAGTCTTTGGTACTAAGTCTTTTGTACAGGGATGGGATTCCACCAGTATAACAACCGGTTTGCGATCACCCCTGTACAAAAGATTTAGCGAGATGAATGTCTTATTGAGGATGTTATTTTTATTTCAAGCTATATCGATGTTGTCAATTGTTTTACCTTTAAAACAATGGCATAACATTTCATTATAATAATTTCTACAGCAATGTGTTAAATGGAAAATACTCTTCTTTATATAATTTCAATGTTTAGGGAATGCATATTGTTCCATTGCTGTCATCGGTGCTCCATGATGAATCCCAGTGGGAGAAACCTCATGAATTCTATCCTGAGCATTTTCTTGACTCAGAAGGAAAATTTGTGAAGAAAGATGCATTCATGCCATTTTCTGCAGGTAACATCAGTTAGGAATAGTTAGGAAGGTTCATTAAGATTATAATTATTCATTTGAGGCAATGTGACTATGGAAAGCCATGTAAAATAGTTTAAGAAGCCAAAAATCCCACCATTTTTGCTATGTATGCTTTCTTCCAGGTTACAGAGTATGTGCTGGTGAGAACCTTGCCAAAATGGAGCTCTTCCTCTTCTTTACCAACCTCCTCCAGAGATTTACCTTCCAGCCACCTTCAGGAACATCTAAAGATGATCTGGACCTGACTCCTGCTCTTGGATTTATCACCCCTCCCATGCCTTACAAGACCTGCGCTGTGTTATCTTGATCTGACAGAAGAAGAAGAAAAACTCATAATAAGCTGTTTCTCACCTTTAAAATGCCTTTATTTTGACAGAGGGACAAAATCTGACAACCTGATTCCATATTGCATTATATTAATTATAATTATTTTGTTTGAATTCCACCTTTATTGTTTTAACAAATAACTCAAGAAAGTGAACATATCTAATACACTATCCTAGCCCTTATTTTCCCCAAGTTCTTTGGGCTAAGAAGAGAGACTGGGCCAAAGTCACCCCCGCTAGAACTCACAGTTTCCTGGTGATTAGCCCAAAGTCAACCAACTAGATTTCACGGCTAAAGTACGACCTGAACTCACAATCTCCTGTTTTCTAGGCTGGTGTCTTAACCACTAGATCAAACTGTCTATTGTTTAGGCTTCATGTGTTGCCTTAAAGAAGAATAGCAATAATCTATAGAAACATAAATTATAGGTTCTGATAGAGATGAACAGAAGGGAAATCTTGAAAAGCAAGGTGCTTTGTATCATTATTACTGAATTTTTCTTTTGTACAAATGATACAAAGCACTTTGTTTCCTTTGGCGTTTACTATTTTTTCTCCTTTCTGTTTCTGTTTAGAAAGTTTTGTCTCTTTTATTTTAAGTATTTTAATTACTTTTTAAAAAGCAGTCTCTCTCTCGTTTTCTTTTTTTCTTTTCTTTTTTGCAATAGTCCTAATTGTAAATTCATATATTTGCTTTATAAACCTAGTTGTCATTTCTATTATTTCTTCAAAATCCAATAAAATAATATTTTACATCAGGAAATTCCACAAGGCCTCCAGCAACAAATCGGGATATTGGGGGGAGGGGGGGCTATTGCCAAAACCAATGAGATAGAGCTGAATGCCGCATGACCTAACATCTCTTTGCCCAACACCTCCAGAGGAAATCTCACAAGGCAAGCTATGGGGTCAATATCATCCATTATGATCAAGATCCCCCAGGATCTGAGGCAGATCTTATATGAGACAAACTACCCTTTAGGGGAGTCTTTACAATCTATTGTTAAACAAGTTTGCCAATATAAATATTTTGATAAGAACATAGTGTCGTACATTATGTTGCGGGGGTAAAAGGTCTTTAATCCATTTTGATGGCTTCCCTGATTATTCTATTGTTGAAGTGTTCAGTATTGGAGATTGATTTGGTTCCTTCAAAATTAATTTCATGTCCTGTGGCTTTAAGGTGCTGGAAAAGGGAGGAAGTATTTTCTTCTTTTCTGACTGTGTTCTTGTGTTCTGCGATGCATGCATTTATTCTCCCAGCCACAAAAACCAACACTGGACCCAAAACAACACATGACGCCACCACCAATCTCCCTCACCAGACTCAAACCCAAACCCACCCCATAGACGAAAGGCAACCACCGTCCAGAAACCAGACCACAGCTGCATCACCAGCTGCCACACACCCCGATCCTCAAACCAAGCAAACAGACACACGCCATGAACACATAGCCAGGCCTCAAACTCGGAGCCAAACCAAAACCCAGAATGTCATATCACAGCCACCCACTCTGGATATATCATGGAACTCAGGAGGTTACACTACAAAACCTCAGGATGTTACAACACAGCCAACAACCCAGGAGATTATAGCACAATACCCAGGATGTCACAACAATAAAACTCAGAAGGTCATCACACAGCCCATTACCCAGGTCATTACAACCCAGGAGATTACAGCACAAGACCCAGGATTTCAAAACAATAGAACTCAGAAGGTCATTACACAGCCCACTACCCAGGTCGTTACAACACAGGAGGCTGATAGACACACAGCCAATACCTCAGCCACACATGTTCTTACGAAAAAGCCAGCCAATTTGCAGACATCAACTCCATTAACCAATCAAGAGGTGACAGCACACCAGCCTCCCCACTAGTATTTATAGAAAGACGGCAGCTCAGATCATGCTTTGCTCGCACAAGCATGAAGCCGAAAGCACCAGCCTGAAGATGGTGAGTGGGACCTCGTCGAAACATCACCTCCCTACACTTACTTGGGAGCCAGACGGGCCTAATGGGGAGTCCTGGGAGGGGTGGGGCGGAGTGAGAGTGCCAGTCGGTAGTCGGAACTACCAGTTCGCTGAACTGGATGTAAAATTAACATCCGGTTTGTCCCAGTCTGAAGCGGCTGAATCCCATCCCTGATAATATGCATATATTACCAAATAAAAATCCCTGTTTATGATCAGACATGCCACATTTCAAAGTATGAGGAATAAGTATAACCCATAAAAGTTCTCAAAATCCTTCTTTGTATTTAGTGAAATGATTATGGCAGTGCCCGTGCTATTTAAAATTACATTTATTCTCACATCAATTCCTTGTTTACAAACAAATAATTATAAATCATCAAGATGCAGTAAACTTGCTAAAACTTTTGTGGAGTCAGCAATATTTCCAGGTGCTATCTGGAAGTGTGTTGGCCATGATCATTGTTTAGTTTAGAAATTACAACTGTTTACATTTCATTAAGAAAGGGAAACAAAATAGTGGATGCAAAATCTTTTAAGAAATATTTCAAAGTTCACATATCAAAATGCCTGTGTGAATCTAGTGTTTATAAATCTAGTGTTTATTAGCTCTGTTGACAATTTCAGTTTATCTTCATGGTTGGGCACTCTCTGTTCTAGATGATATGACTCTCTGTTAACTCAGTCCTGAAATCATGGGAGGAGAGTTAGGTCCTTAAAAACTTTTATTGGAACACTTTGCAAGGAATGCATTCATTTTGAACAACAGCAAAAACAAATTGTAGATAAAAGCGCGAAAGTTCCTTCTCTGATGTGGATAGCTGAGGCTCTGCTCTTGACTATAGAGAGAGGAACTGTGTCCTCCGAAGCCTTAGATCTATTTGTTAATCTAAAAGCTTTTGTCTTTCTCATTTTATTTTTCCTGCTGCTGGCAACATGGCCTATCTTCAGCTGTTCTTCCACTTCCACTTTGAACAGAGGGACTAGAATGCTCCATTTTATCTGTCATCAGAAACGTAACTGCTTCTCACTCCAAAGAAAGCATATCTCTAGTACTGCATTCATGTGTAACTATTTCTGTTTTTAAAAGGATAGGTTACAGAATTATTCTTTGTGTTACTGTCAGTAAATATTAGTTCATAAACCTGCATCTCTTGCTATCTTCTATATCTCTGCAGAGTGCAAACTAGTTTCTATGATAAATGCTATGTATAATCAATCTTATCCTCAATCTTAAAGTGACAAAGAGCAGGTTTCATTCTGGGATTCTTTCACAATTCTGTTTTAATTTATTGCTCATTGTTAAGTTTGGAGAATAATGGAGACCAGACATCTGACCAGTGACTTCAAACTCTTTAATAACAGTAGATAGAACAGAACAGAGCAAGGCTATGGGCAGCAGTAACCCTTTTATAGGGTTGGCTGCTACCCTATTAACCAATAATATGTGCAACAAGTTCAACTAATACCCAATAAGAAGTGTCCTAATATGGGCCAATCAGGGACTTGTTATGGACCAATCTTTGTTCGTTGTTTAAGGACCAATCAGGTGTGCAGGCTTTCAAAACCCGCTTTGCATTTGGGCTTAGTTACTTTTTATTGATTCACAACACCCCTCCCCCTTGGGCTCCTTTTGAGGGGAGCTGTAACAAAATCCTCAAGATAGACAGGCCGTTTGGTCTGTCTGGATGATTTCCGTGGTTCCACCGGGTTTGGCCTAAAGTCCGGTTCCGGTGGAGCATTTGGATGATCTCTGTTAAGCTCCGTTTCGCTGCACGGAAATTCCGTGCTGCTTTCGTTGTGGTTGTCCCCACCAATCAGTGTTTCTTTGGGGTTTCACAGTTCGGTTTCCCCCGTGTTCACGTCCCATGGGAAAGTCAACTCCCTCCCTGCTTCGATTCCCGGTACTTCGCTGGGCCGTAGGGTTTCCGTTGGCCTGCTATCTGTCATATCGAAGTCAATTTCCTCGATATTTCCTCCCCCCTCAGTTGGTGAACCCGGGGAGCCATGGGCGCTGGGTGGTAATCTCGAACGGAGTTGGTCTATGTGGCGTTTCCACACCCTCCCATCGTCTGTTAGCAGGTGGTAAGATCTAGGCCCTGTGAGGTGGGTGACGGTTGCGGGTATCCATAAAGGGTCGCCGGAGAAGTTTTTGGCAAAGATTAAATCGCCTACCTTAAATTCCTGGCATTTGCTGCTGGAGCCGAAAGGCTTTTCGGGTGCGTATGCGGGGTGGAGCCGGTCAAGGTGCGATCGTAGTTTCCGCCCCATGAGAAGTTCGGGCGAGCGTTTTGTTGGTAACGCTGTGGGGCGTGATGTGCTGCAACAATAAAATTCGATTGATTTTTCATCGATGTCGCCGAATTCCATTTTGTGGAGGGTCTTTTTTACAAACTGTACCATGCGCTCTGCACGTCCGTTCGCCGCAGGGTGCGCGGGCGAGGTTAGCGCATGGCAGATGCCCCGGTCAGCAAGATATTGTTCAAATGGTAATGCTGTGAACTGTGGGCCGTTATCTGAAACCAGAACGTCCGGAAAACCATGTGTGGCAAATAGTCTGTTTAATTTGTTGATAACTGAGTCTGTTGTAGTTGTGTTCATTCGATGGATCTCGAGCCAATTTGAATAGGCATCGACTGTAATAAGGAAAGTGTGCCCTTTCGTAGGCCCCGCAAAGTCAATATGAATACGGGACCATGGTCCCCTCGGAGTTTCCCATTCGGTTGGGCTTGCTTTAGGTGGGGCGTTGCTGACGTCCTGGCAACGTTGACAAGTAGCGACCCAGGCCTCGATTCTTTTGTCGATTCCCGGCCACCAGGCGTAGCTCCGTGTGAGTGCTTTCATTCGCACGATGCCCGGATGTCCGTCGTGCAATACCGCTAAAACAGTTTAGGGTGGCCCGGTAGTTTCCTCAAATTCTCAGTGACCCATCAGGCTTGATAGGCGTCACTATTGGGGTTTCCCACCGGGCGTGGTCGGTGGGTTCCAGCACGCCCTGTGCTATTAGCTTATCGAGTTGTTCGTCGATTTTAGGTTTCAGGTCAAACGGTACCCGACGCGGCTTAAGGCGGATGGGTGCTACCTCAGGGTTCAAGTTAAATGAGATCGGGGTCCCCTTGTACTTGCCTAGTCCATTCGCGAAAATGTCTTGGAATTCTTGCACGAGGGCTTCCTCCCAATCGTTGCTCTCGGCACGGTGGACTCCGGCTACAGTGATTCCGAGAGGTCTGAACCATTGCAGGCCTAAAAGACTAGGCCGGTCACGGTCAACGACAGTCAGTGGCAGTGCGACGGTGCGGTCCTTGAAAGAGACCTGGAATCGGCGGGACCCGACAACGGGAATTCGGTTACCCTGGTAATCTTTGAGTATAACCCTTTGAGGGTTGAGGTCTTGGCGGCGAATCGTCGGAACGAGCTGTTGGAGTGTCTTCCAGGACACCATCGAGAGGGATGATCCTGAGTCCACCTCCATTACACAAGGTTTGTTTTCGATAGCGACCTTCACTCTGATTTTCCCGGCATCTAGGGATGTAGCATGGCCTATGGTAATTGTCTGGTGGGTCTCTTCCCGCCTGGTTTCTTCCCGCCTGGTGGAAGTGGTGGACGGTTTGTTTCTGTAGGAGTGGCTTCCCCATTGGTGATTCAGTTTGTCTCGGGGTGTGCCGATGAATCCTGAAGACTGGCATTTGGCCTGTCGGGGTTTGGAGTTGGAGTTTTGTTTGCTTCTGCAAACCTTTGCGATGTGACCTCTTTTCCGCAAACGCGGCAGAGTGCGCGAGGAATTTACAGCTGGATCGTGGGTGATTCGCTCCACATCCTGCACAAGGTCGAAGTGAGCGTTGTGTGAACTGGTCTCGTTCAGTTCGGAGTCGGTTGACCTCTTCCTCATCACTTTCTGACGGGTATTCTAGGTCTTCGTGGTGAGTCGATACCGGGTGTCTCTCTGAGCAAGGCGAGGTATCATTGGCGAGTTGACGTAGCGGTGCGCTGGTGCGGCGTATTCGGGCTGCCGACTTCTTGGTTGCTTCTGCTGCAGTGGCTTCTTTAAGGGCATCGGTGAGGCTGATGTCCCCCTTAGCCATGATTTTGCTCTGGATCGTGCAGTCTTCTAGGCCCAGAACTATTAACCAATAATATGTGCAACAAGTTCAACTAATACCCAATAAGAAGTGTCCTAATATTGGCCAATCAGGGACTTGTTATGGACCAATCCTTGTTCGTTGTTTAAGGACCAATCAGGTGTGCAGGCTTTCAAAACCCGCTTTGCATTTGGGCTTAGTTACTTTTTATTGATTCACAACACTCATGACCAGGAAAGCCATTTGAGCCAGCAACAATTCTGAAAGCTGCAGCTGCTAATGTCATAGTTTCTTTTTTACTTGGCAAGAGGTTTGAATATGAAAATGCTACACTTCTAAGACTACTGGAAATACTTGAAGAAAATATATGCCTTGCAGAAACCCCTGCTATATTGGTAAATGTAATCTTTCATATGAAGAAAAACTTCATCCCTACAGTTTAGCAAGGTTTAATTTAACAGATAACAGATAATCAGAGTTGGAAGGGAAATTGTAGGTCATCTAGTCCAGGGGTCCCCAACCACCGGGCCGCGGACCGGTCCCGGTCCGTGGATCACTCTGTACTGGGCCGCAAAGAAAAAAAAATAAAAAAAATGGCAGCTTTCTTCGCCTTCGGTGAATGCTGCTGGGATCAGGGATCAAGGACACAAATGAAAGAAGGGGAGGGAGGAAGCAACCAAAGCCTGTCCTGCTCTCCGGCTCAGTGGCTTCGGTTTCCTCCCACCTCGTTCCTCTCTCAGTCGCTCTCTCGCTCCTCCACCAGCCCAGGAAGAAACTGCTTCAAAGAAGCCGGCAGGGTGGCTTTTCCTGTCGGCGCAGCTTCCCCGAAGCGCCCGTTCACCCCCACCCCGCCGCCAATCAATCCAGGTTCAATCCAGTGCTCCATTCTGCCTGCCTGCCTGCCTTCGTTTCTGGTAGTTTTGGAGCAGCTTCGGCTGAGAATAATAACTATTCGCCTCTTTTACTCAGCCGAAGCTGCTCCGAAACTACCAGAAACCAAGGCAGGCAGGCAGGCAGGCAGAACGGAGCACTGGATTGAACCACGGGCGGCGGGGCAGGGCGGGGATGAACGGGTGCTTCGGAGGAGCTGCGCTCCGAAACCACCAGAAACGAAGGCAGGCAGGCAGAACGGAGCACAGGATTGAACCGTGGGCGGCGGGGTGGGGGTGAACGGGCGCTTCGGAAGAGCTGCGCCGACAGGAAAAGCCACCCTGCAGGCTTCTTTGAAGCAGTTTCTTCCTGGGCTGGTGGAGGAGCGAGAGAGCGACTGAGAGAGGAACGAGGCAGACACCTGAGGGATGAGGCTGAGGGAGGGAGGGAGACACCTGAGGGATGGAGCTGATGAAGGCAGGGCCGAGAGGGGCTTCTCAGCCGTCCTGCAGGGACTATCTGTCACTCAGGGTTGCAATGAGGAGGCATTGGCGCTCCCTGAACTTGGTGATTTGCTGGCAGACGTTTTATTACCCGACTAGGTAACAACATCAGATGTTATCTAGTCAGATAATGAAACGTCTGCAAGCAAACCACCAAACTCGGACTCTTCCCCCCCCCCCCCGTCCTTGAAAAAGTGTTTCTGCGTGAAACTGGTCCCTGGCACAAAAAAGGTTGGGGACCACTGATCTAGTCCAACCCCCCACCCAAGTGGGAGACCCTACACAATTTCTGACAGATGGCAGTCCAATCTCTTCTTGAAAGTCCCAAGTGATGTGAGATTTATATTTTGTAAGATTTAGATCTTAATTAATTAGAACACTTGATTTATCATATCTTCAGCACCCACATATTTCATGGCTGATGACAATGATGGTGATTTTGTAGACCAGGTGTGTCAAACTGGCTGCCCATTGGCTGGATATGCTACATGCAATCCACACCCATCCCAGTTCCACAAAGGGGAAAAACATTGTGATATGCCACGTGATATCACGAGTTTGACGCCTGTTTTGTAGACTGTGGAAGAAATTGATAAAAATGCTTTGAGAAGTCTATCAGGGAATATATTCATAGTATTCAGCTCTGTTAATATCTCTCTTATTCTATACTGTTTCAGATGTATAATGTGTTTCCCAAGTTGGGATTCCTTTTGGGTCTTCGTAAGACAATAATGAATAACCGAAAAAAGTACCATGATTTCATACAGGCGACTTCTTCTTTTTCTTCAGCGTTTGTCTCGCGCTCTGGCGAGGTCCGCTAATGTCCTTGAGTACTGCTTCCACGCCTCTCTGTCTGCCACGTATGTCGGGTCTGCCTTCGCGATCTCTAGATCGGCCTTGATCGTGTCCATCCAGCGTTGCTTAGGTCTACCACGCGGTCTCGCTCCTCCGACAATCACCTTCATCGCAGATTTGATGATGGATTCTTTCTTGGCGCGACTCACATGGCCGAACCATCGTAGCCGGGACTGCCTCATGACCGTGGGGATGGGCACGACGTTGAACCGTCTGCGCACTTCTTCATTCCTGACGCGATCGACACAGGCGACATTCCTTGAAAATCTCAAAGAGTTTGATGAAAATAACCAAAGGACTTTTATTGATGCATTTCTTGTTCGTCAGAAAGAGGTAATAAAGCATTTTAAGTATGCCAGGAATTATGGGTTATTTTATTTCTTTCACATGTTTTACAAATATTCTGGCTGGTACTAGAAGCATGCAGCTGGGGAAAATTTTTGCTTTAGAAATTAAAATACTTATACTGAAAAAGTAAAAGGTCCAATCTTATCAGTCCTGATAAAACCACAGAAGGAAAACATTCCTGCTGTTGCTGCTCCTTCATGTTTATCTCTAAAAACAGCATATAAAAGTTAAACATTTAAAAAAGAAGCAAGGGTACCCGGTTAAAAAGTTTAAAAGGCCTAAAAATAATTGAAATATTAAAACATTAAAACTACATAGATTAAGATTTTAAAAACTAAAGTGAGCTATTGTAAACTGAAACCAGAACCTCTAAAAATGTCAGGGAAAACCATTTCTTGGAGTGAAAGTGAGTTGTGAGTAGGTGAGTGGCCAACAGATTCACTATTTGTGTGATGTCTTTATTCCTTGCATGTCTGTTAAAGCTACTACAATGCTTATACACCTCTAACTGGAATTTTTCCCTGTAAAAAGCAACATTGTTTTTTTGTAGCAGTTGAGTGAAGTCACATGGGGGTCTCCTTTAACAACCACTTTTCTCAATGTCCAATTGTGGTCATAAGTCAAATATTATCTGTAGTTCCACTTCTATTGTCTCTTATTGAGGGATAATTCCAGCAGGGAGATAGTCAGGTGAGCCCTTGGGAAGCAACCTTTTTATCTTTATTTACTGTATAAACATTGGGATATTAATTATTGTGATATGGGTTGGGATATGTAGTGAATGCTCTTCTGATTGGTCCAGAAACTGGTCAGTGCAGGAGAAGAGGAAAGCCATTCTTTCTTTTTTTAGAAATAGTAGCCTAGGGAAATCCATGGAAAAGTGAAGGTTTGCTCTAAAACCTGAAGTCTTTCTTCTTAGTGATAGTTAAAATAAAATCCCTCTTCATGAAAGAAAGCATTGATTGAGAAGAACTGGCAAAGAGATGTGGAGGAAGTTAATCACAATTTTAATGGGTTTTTTTTAATCTTATTTATTTATTTTGATTTGTCAATCACTTACAAGATAATAGGTGTAAGTATATACATAGTTATGAATACATGAAATGGGTACATATAAAAAAAATAAAATGAACAATAGGACAGGGACAGTAGGCACGTTGGTGCATTTATACACGTCTCGTACAGACCTCTTAGGAAAGGGGTGAGGTCAATAGTAGACAGTCTAAGGTTAAAGTTTTGGGGGTTTGGGGAAGAAACCACAGAGTCAGTAGAGTATTCCAGACATTGACCCCTCTGTTGCTGAAGTCACATTTCCTGCAATCAAGTTTGGTGCGGTTAACCTTGAGTTTGTATCTATTGTGTGCTCTTGTGTTGTTATGATTGAAGCTGAAGTATTCATTGACAGGTAAGTCATTGCAATGTATGATTTTATATCTATACTTAGATCGGACCGAAGACGGCATAATTCTAGGTTTTCTAGGTCTAGAATTTCAAGTCTAGTGGCATAGGGTATTCTACAACGAGTAGAGGAGTGGAGAACTCTTCTTGTGAAATGTTTCTCGACTTTCTCAACTGCGTTAATATCAGATACGTAATGTGGGTTCCAGACTGATGAGCTGTATTCGAGTATTGGTCTAGCAAATGTTTTGTATGCTCTTGTTTAGTAGTGTGATATTACCAGAGAAAAAGCTACGTAGGATTAGGTTAACAACTCTTAATGCCTTTTTGGCTATGTTGTTACAGTGGGCTCTAGCACTTAGATCATTAGAGATGAGTATTCCAAGGTCCTTTACAGAGCTTGGCTCATCAACGAGGTCTTGACTATTCAGCTTGTATTTTATTTTCCGATTTATTTATTTTTTGGCAATATGTAAGACAGAGCATTTATTAGTTGAGATTTGAAGTTGCCATTTGTTTGGCCACTCTGATACATAGTCAAGATCTTTTTGAAGGGTAGCAGTATTGTCTGTGGTATTGAACAGCTTTACATCATCAGCGAAGAGAACACAGTTGCTCTTAATGTGATCACAGAAGTCATTTATGTAGAGTATAAAGAGAGTTGGTCCTAGAACACTGCCTTGGGGGACACCACTATTGACAGGTACAGAATTTGATAGGACAGTCCCAATTTTGACAGAAATGCTTCTATTCAGTTATGCAGTTGTCCAGAGATACCATAAGATTTTAGTTTTAGGAGTAGTTTGTCGTGTACCACTGAATCAAAGGCTTTACAGAAGTCTATGTAGATTGCGTCTATTGTTTTGCCCTGATCGAGTTGTGTAGTCCATATGTTTTTGCAGTGTAAGAGTTGCAGATTACAGGATAGTTTTTTTCTGAAACCAAATTGTTTATTGGAGAGTAGGTTGTTTGTCTCTAAGTGGAGGATAATGGATTGGTTAATAATTGATTCCATGACTTTACAGGTGACGCAGCATAAGGAAATTGGTCTGTAATTTTCAACTAGGCTTTTTGAAGATGGGGATGACCATGGCTTGTGACCTTAGGTTAGGCAAGGAGCTGGTCCTGAAAGATTTTTCAAAGATTATGCTTAGAAGTTCTGCTATGGCAGTGGATAGCTTTTTAAAGAAGTAGGCACATATTCCGTCTGGTCCAATAGATAGAGATGGTTTTAGATTACATAGTGCTTTTTCAACATTGTCTTCTGTAAAATCGATACGTATTAGATCATTGTAGTTTTCTGTGGTTTGGCTAGGAAATACTGGGCGTGATCCATAGCTGTTTACAAATACTGAGCCAAAGAATGTGTTAAAGATGTTGGCTTTAATGGTGTCGTCGTTGCAGTCTTTACCATGAGGTCCTATCAGGGGTGGGATGGACCTTGAGTCTTTTAGTTTGTTGTTTACAAAATTATAAAAAGCGCGGGTAGAATTGGTGCATAGAAGGTTTTCCTCTTGTTTAATGTGATAATTGGTGCATTCAGTCTTTATCTGGTGGCATAAATTTTTGTATCGGTTTTTGAAGTTGGCAACGTGACCAGATTTGTTTTTCTGCCAGAGTGATCTCTTTTTGAATTGAAGGTTTTTTTATTGTTATGGGTAATCGGTTTTTTGTTTTGTTTTGTTTTGGGAGTTGTTATTGGTACATATAGTTTGATGACTCTTTTGACTCCAAGTAAAAATATGTTGTAATGGTCTTCAATAGTATTGCATCCAGTGAATAGAGATTGCCAGTCAAGGGTTAAGAGATCATTGTCTATAAGATCATAGTTGCCTTTTTTGAAGTTATAATTGGGGATTACGTCATTGTGATGATTTTTGGGTGGGTGTATGTTGAGACAAAAGTCAATCATATTGTGGTCACTGTTGCAAAAGGGTTCTTTAGTTTGTATTCCATAAATTAAATTCAAACTATTTCAGAAGATGAGATTGTGGCAGTTGTTAAGTCTAGTATTGTTGGTTACTAGTTGTTCCAGTCCCAGATTTGTAACAGCATTGTAGAAGGTTGCATGTATGGATTCAGTTGTACATTCGTTTAGGGTCCAGTTAATATGAGGTAGAATGAAGTCACCAAGATAAAAGCGTGTGGGCAGGATGTTGCCCATGTTAGTAGTGAATTTAGCTTGTTTACATCTTCGATGTCATAATCAGGTGCTCTGTAACATAGTAAGAATCGAAATGTGATATTTAAAGATAGTTCACAGATGATGGTCTCAGGAAGAGCAAGCTCCTGGGTAACTTGGATGTTTTTTAGATTAGGGACTTTTTATAAAAGATAGCAACACCACCTCCTCTATGAATTTCACAATCTGATCAGTAAACATGGTAGTCTCTGACTGTGGTAATGGAGTCAGGGAGAGATGCATTGAGCCGTGTTTCACAGACAAATATGATGTCGAATTTAGCCATATTTAGTAAGAGGAGAAATTCAGGTATTTTATTCACAAGGCTTCTTGCATTGAGTAGCTTGCATTTAAGGCCAGCTGTAGTTGGAATTGAGGTAGTTTAGGGGCGTGTGTGCCTAGTCTTGGGTGATGGTGGATTGGTTGAAGTAGGGTTGTGGTTGAAGGTTAAAGCTGAGTTGTGGGTTGTGTGACTTACTTTTGATACAGCCAGCACGGCAGTCAATGTACAGATCCTTCTCTCCATTGTCTTTGCGGAGTACACGGGAGCAGACACATTGCTGTATAGTTAGGTCAGGGCGAGAACGGAGGTTCTTATAGTTGGTGTTGCTTTTTGCAAGTGAATTTATAGTATAAATGAATTTACGTTTGCTTGATTCATTTTTGCAAATGACCCTGCAGAAGCGTGGGGCCACAGAGCTGTCTCTGTTTTTGAGCTCTCGGCCAATGCAGGAAATGTCATGTATTTCATCAGGGGAGATGGTTGATGCTTGATAATCACTGATGATGTTTCGGACAGTTGTGATGTCATCATTGTCATTGATGTCCTCTAGACCAAATAAGATGCCGTTTGGATGTTTCCGTTCGTGGTCAACAGCTTCTCTGATGAGGATTGGGATATCATTGTCCCTCTTTCCAGTTTTTGTACTTGTCCTTTGTGTCTTTCAGTTTATCAGAGGGATCTTTGTGTAACCATGTTAGTTTCTTCTTGGATTTATTTTTATTTTTCAGTGGTATTGGACTGGACTTTTATGATCATATTTTTTCAGAGTTTTCCACACTCCTTGTTTTCCCCTTTAGAATTTTTATCCATGGAATTTTTCTTAGGCTGTCTTTGAGTTTGTTAAAATCAGCTCTTTTAAAGTTTAAGACACTGGTTAGATTCTATTCTATTCTTTGTGTTTGCATTATATTGAGTTCAAATATGAACTCTCCCCCAAGATTCCAGGAACTTCAACTCTCTCTATAATTTCTTCTCTATTAGTAAGAATTGGGTCCAGTATAGCTTTTCCTCTAGTTTCTTCCTCTACCTTTTGGATAACAAAGTTGTCAGCTAAGTTGGTTAGGAATCTGTTTGATCTCCCACTTGCTGCAAAGTTTGTCTCCCAGTTGATATCACAGTAGTTAAAGTCTCCCATTACTACTATGATATGTTTCCTATATACATTTGTTCATTGATTAGCAAAGAGTTCCTCTATTTCTTCTGCTTGGCTGAGGGGCCTGTAGTATACATCTATAGCAATGTCTTTGTTTCTCTTTTATATTGACCCATATGGATTCTAGGAGTTTTTCATCCTTGGTTTTGTGTATTTCTGTAGAGATGTAGTGATCTTTTATATATAATACAATTCCACCTCCTCTTTTGTTAGGTCTGTTTCTTTTGAATAATTTGTATCTTTCCATCAGTACATTCCAGTCATGAGTTTCATCCCACCAAGTTTCAGTAATGGCAACTGTATCATACCTGCCTTCAAGTTTACCCTGTTTGTTCACTAAACTTTGGGTTTTTTCTTTTTTTCTTTCTTCTTTCTCTTTACTCTCTACATTCTTATGTGATTGGTTATCTAGTGGTTTTTGTTTGGAATTAGGTCCTAATGGTGATGGTCATGAAAAATTGGTCTCCCTCCCCCCCTTGATTTTAGTTTAAAGCTCTTTTGATAGAAAAAAAAAACTATGACCTCTAATTTAAAGTCTATTTTGCAAGCCACTCTACTATTGTTTGCACCACAATACAGATAGTCCTTGAATTATGAAAGCAATTCAGCCTGGAATTTCTGATGCTGAGTGATGGTTGGGAAGCATAACCTAATTGCTTAGTGATGGGAATCCCTGTATTTCCAACTGCTATTGTTAACTGGATTGAAGTGGTTGTTAGGTAAGGACTTCCTCACAACTTCCTATGGCTTCCCACAATCAAAGCCAGCAGGGGAGAAGCCAACAGGAAGTTGCCATCCCAGGGGGCTTCCAAACAGCCAGCAGGTTGGCAAATAGTTGGTGCCAAGTGTGGGATGACATGCAGGGGTATGTAAGTGGCGGGAGCAGCATAGTGCAAGCACAGAATGGCTTGGAATGATTGCTGCCAGATGGGGAGAGAACTGAGAGTGTGCATAGGATTGTGTGGTGTGCAAGGGAGCAAGGGAGGGGGTGTCAAGTCTTGGGAAGGAGTGTGGTGTTGCGTAGAGGGGCAAGTGGAGAAACTTACTCCAGAAAATCCCTGCTGGGTCCCCATTATCTTTATGGAGAAAACAGCAAGGAAAATTGCAAAAGGCAAGTACGTAATCACAGCCACTGAACTATAGTAAGTGCTAGATGGGTGCCAAGCGCCCAAAGCAGGATCATGTAATTGTGGGACTGCTCCGATGGTTGGAACTCCAAGAACTGGTTGCAATCACCATTTGTTTACTATCATTTCAACTCGAAATGCTCCTAGAATGAATGGTCACAAGTTAAAGACTATTTCTAGGAGGTACATATGTGATATATTCTGAGTGCTTATATTTTTCTTTCGTTTGTTTAATAAGGCTTTATACAAGTTGAAATCTCGAGTCTAGATTTAATCATGCTCACAATCACTGTAACTATATTGATATTCTTTATCCTATTATAAATAATATTCCTAAGACTTATGACAGATAAGCAACACAGTATATTCCAGTTCTTGTGAACTATAACTCTCACAATCTCCTGGAGGCCGTTGTAATATCTGTTCATGTCTGTAGATTATAGAAATACATTGAATGTCCTTGATATCTTTTCTTTATACTCTTCAGGAAAATAAGAAGTCAACACATAGCTATTTCCATAATGATAATATTTTAGTTCTTTTGGATAACCTATTTGGTGCTTGCATGGAGACAGTCTCAAGTACATTGTGCTGGACCATACTCCTAATGATGAAGTATCGAGAAGTTCAGAGTAAGCAGTTTTCATTTGACTGAATTTCAGTAAAAATATATAACTATCTGACAAATAACAAGGGGTGGGAAAATAAAAAGCAAGAATAAGTTTCCCTACCTATTTATATCTGAAGGAATTAATGTGATGTGAGATTGAATATAAGATGTTGCCATATGAAGGGTTCACACATGTACTTCAGAGATTTCGGAAAGGTACACCAGCCACAGAATGTGCGTTATGCACCTATCACCTCCCATTACTGCTGAATATGAGTGAAAAACGAAGACAGCTTTTTGCTAAGAATGATATATTCCAGTCATAATGCTACCTTAATTGATTTCTTCTACTTCACTAAACATTTCATAAAATAAGACATGTAGTGAATAAAAAGGGGTGGGGAATACAAGCATAGATCACAAATGGTTATCTTCAGATCTCTACTATGAATTGGAATTTCTCTACTCTACTTGATGTGATTCTATTCTCCCAGGGAAAGTCCAAGAAGAAATTGCAAAAGAAATTGGGGTTCGTCAGCCAAGGATAGAAGATCGAACCAAAATGCCTTATACCAATGCAGCAATTCATGAAATTCCAAGGATATAACTTTCAAAGGCTTCTTCATTCCCAAGGTGATTGCTGTGAAATAATCCCATTCAAATCTTTCTTTGTTCATTATAAACAATTTATGACCATCATTGAGCCCAGAATTTTAATCATACCGTATATACTCGAGTATAAGTCGACCCGAATATAAGCCGAGGCACCTAATTTTACACAAAAAAACTGGGAAAACTTATTGACTCGAGTATAAGCCGAGGGTGGGAAATGCAGCAGCTACTGGTAAATTTCAAAAATAAAAATAATTAATTTGGGAAACGATCTCACTATCATGAAAGGTTTAATTGATTCACTAACCCAAAAGAAGATGATGATGATGACAGCGGGAGGCAGGAGTCACTCTCTTCCCCTCCCTCGGAGGCCCCTGAGTCAGGAGTCGCTACCGCCGGCGCGCCCCAGTCCCGCGTCGCCTCGGGAAGGGAAAGGCAAAAAGGAAGAGCCGCGGCAGCACTTTGCAACAGCAGCAGTGGCACCGGAGGCTCAGGCTCAGCGGCTCCTGGTTTTGCCCCACCCTTCCCAAGGCAACGCGGGACCGGAGCCGCACTGGCGGCAGCAACTCCCAACAGCCCCAGCCGGACACCTGAGCGGAGATGGGGAGAAGGCAAAGCGACGGAAGATCCTTCAGGGAAACTGAGGGGAGACTCACCCTTGGTCCAGATGAGCCCCTTCCCGCCCCTAAGGAAGCAGAGGCAGCCAGCAAGGGCAGGCAAGCCCCTTCACAGACTCCGTCCGTCCTCACTCCCACCCACCCACCCACCCAAAGCCACGAAGTCCCCAATCGCGCAGCCCAGAATCGCCCTCCCTCAGAAGGCAGCAACGACACCCGCCAGCGCGTGGAGCAGGACGGCCCGGAGATCGTTGGCTGCCTCTTCGCAGCACGGGAGGCCTCCCCGGCTGGCCAGCTGCTCTCCTCCTTCTCTGCCTGGGGAGGCTTCTTGTGCTGCAAAAGAGGCGGCTAATGATCCCCGGCTCCACTGGGCTTCTCCAACATCCGGCACCACCCTGTTCTATGTGCCGGGCCCGGCAAGTCCGAGCAGCCAGCGTGTGGAGCAGGACGGCGCCGGAGATAGTTGGCTGCCTCTTTCGCAGCACGGGAGGCCTCCCCCGGCTGGCCAGCTGTTCTCCTCCTTCTCTGCCTGCGCTCAGCACTGCCGCGGCTCTTCCTTTTGCCTTTCCCTTCCCGAGGCGACGCGGACTGGGGCCGCACCGGCGGCAGCAACTCCCGACAGCCCCAGCCGTACACCTGAGCGGAGCCCGGGCGGAACTGCCTGTTGCCGCCGTGGGTGCCGTTGCGGGCGCCTGGCTGCCCAAGTAAAGAACAGGGCCGCGCCAGACCATCGGAGAAGCGGAGCAAAGCCAGACACCAGCAGCCGCTCCTCGGCACAGAAAGCCTCCCCAACCAGCCGGGCCGGTCTCCTCCTCCTCGGTCACACAGAACAAACAGGCAGAGAAGGAGGAGAGCAGCTGGCCAGCCGGGGAGGCCTCCCGTGCTGCGAAAGAGGCAGCCAACGATCTCCGCGCCGTCCTGCTCCACGCGCTGCCTTGCGGCCGGCACATAGAACAGGGCGGTGCTGGATGTTGAAGAAGCCGAGCGGAGCCGAAGCCACCTCGGCTCGCGTTGTTTTCTGAGCCCACGAGCCTAGAGCCAGGGCGCTTTCATTGCACGGCGGAGCTTCTTGTCTCGGGAAAAACCGGGCGTCGTTGCTGCCCCCTGAGGGGAGGGCGATTCTGGGCTGCGCGATTGGGGGACTTCGTGGCTTTGGGTGGGTGGGTGGGTGGGAGTGAGGTTGGACAGAGTCTGTGAAGCGGGGCTTGCCTGCCCTTGCTGGCTGCCTCTGCTTCCTTAGGGCGGGAAGGGGGCTCATCTGGACCAAGGGTGAGTCTCCCCTCAGTTTCCCTGAAGGATCTTCCGTCGCTTTTGCCTTCTCCCTACATCTTCCCTCTGTTAAAATTCCCCCACACACACACACACTTATTTTCGGGCGGATAGATTTCGTGTCTGAGCATTCTCACATGAGGTGAGTCTTCCCCCCACCCTAAAAACAGTTAAAAAAAGAAAAAACATATCCTCATGCAAGAACTTTTCTGCTTCCGATTACCCCCATGCTTAAAAGTTGCAAAGGAAACACGGAAGCAGGGAAGCGCCTGCCCAGCTCCGGATCTCCACACCATTTTTTTTTCAGAGGGATTTGACTCGTATAAGCCGAGGGGGGTTTTTTCAGCACAAAAAATGGGCTGAAAAACTAGGCTTATACTCGAGTATATACAGTAAGTCATGATGGACATAAAGTGCATCACCATGTGACCATGCCCAATTTTAATTACCTTTTTTGTGGCACTCATTAAGCAAACATTGGGGTCATAAAGTGAATGCTGTGAATACTGGGTTCATTAAATGAACCCAGTATTCACTGTAGCACTTTTTGGCCAGAAATTGAAAGTAAATGCTGGTTTCTTGCAAAAACATAAATTGTAGTCATATGATCACAGGAGGCTGCAAACAACCATAAATGTGGGCTGGTTGCCAAGTACCCAAAATATGGCTATGTGACCATCCTGGGTGGGAAGTTCAGGACATTGGAACTTCAAATCTGGCTTGTTTTTCAGGGTCTGTTGTAAGTGCAACTGATTGCCAACTGATCAGTAGTAAGTCGAGGATTCTCTGTAAGTAAAATGCAATTTTAAATCCTGTTTAACACTGAATATAGGTGATAATCTATTTGCTTGTTTTTTCCTTAAACTTTTTTGAACAAATATATTTATCTATGTATAGTGTTTATGTCTCATTATTTAAAAATGTGTATATTTACAATACTACCTTTAAAATTTCATTATAAAGCTTCTTTTAAAAAAATATAACTTTATTGAATTTTCAAAACTAGAAAGAAAAAAGATATAAAAAAGAATAACTTTCAACTTCAGTACAAGTACAAATATATAATAAAATAACCTCTTATTTTAATGTTAAACAAAAGTTAAACATAATATATGGAACATACATAATAACCAGAAGCAATAACAATATAAATATTTTTATAATCAAAACAAATCTAGTTATCATATCACCAAATCAGTGTTTCATTTGTATCCTTTTCGGGCAAGCAGTCCAAAAGTAGTTTCCAAGTAGAAACAAAGCAAGACAAATGTTTGTTTTTCATCAAAGTATTAAATTTTGCCACCTCAGCTAGCTCCATTAATTTCAGAAACCATTTCTGTGAAGGAGTAGAGGTTTTATTTGGAGGTTTACATATCTTTCTACCAGTATGCATATAAAAGTTTTGCTGCTGTTATCTTATATAAAAACAAAATTCCATGTTTCCTTTCAATCTGTGCATTCGGCATGCTTTAAAAAAAGGGTTCGTTTTAATTGCACATCATTTTTTTAATATCTTCTGAATCAAAGTATGTATTTGATCCAAGTGTTTCTCAGCTCTCTTGCAAGTCCACCAAAATGGATAAATATACCTTCACATTTATTACATTTCCAGCACTTATTTGACATTCCCTTATAGAATTTTGACAAATTATCAGAATTAAATACCAATGATATATCATTTTATTAAAAAAAAATCAAATGAAAATGTAACTGAATGTTAACTTCAGTCTTTTTTCTGCATGTTTTCAATTAGTAGAACATAATATATAACGTTTTTCACCCATTTAACCATACAATGTTTAATGCTTTTATGTTCCTGATTATTTTCAAGAGTAATTTATATACTTTAGCAATAAGATGTTAATCATTAGTCTCTTTGAAAATCCGGGTTTTTTTCATCTACAAAAACAAAGTTCTTTCTATCTCTTTTAAGTCTGTCAATTGTCGATAGTTAAATTAGTGATAAATGTGACCGTCCTTTTCCAATTCTTCTCATTTCTCATTTAGGTTCTCTTTCAGTAAAAGCCAATAAATCAGCATGTCAACTAATTATGTGTAACTGCCATTTCTCTTTAAAAACTTCATGTGATAAATCCTTCCATTCTGCACCATTCAGTCAGAAATGAAGAAGTGTCTTGGATGAGAAGCAAAATGTCTTCTAGCAAAACATTGCCATTTCACAGGGCCAATAAGATAGATTAGATAGACATTTTACCAAAACCTTTTCTGACCACAATCTAGTTAATGTAACAGTTAAAACAAAACCAATTTCTTTTACATGGAGACTAATTGAAGCAATACTTCAAAAAGAATGGATTGGGGAGTACTGTAAGAGGTTTTTTATAATAATTTGGATAAAGGTACATAGGTAAAGACTATGACATCAGCAAGGCTACAGCTGAGGGTATTTTATTCACTATAACTCACAAGAAAACATGCACAGTAGATTAGAAGATTTTTTTAAAAAAGATGAATTACAGAAAGCTTTTATGACAATCATCTATGTTAACTGAGAGAGAAATAGAAACTAAATTAAAATATGTGTAGCAGAAAAGTTTTGAGTTTGCTAAGAAGTCAGGAAAATTGCAAACTTATAAGCTCAGAGAGCAGTGTTCTGTTGGTACAGGTGTGACATATACAGGTGTGGTTCTGTAAAATAAAAGAGAGACTCCAGTTTTTTGTGTGATTATAAGTCAACATATTTATTCAGCTGAACAAAGATGGGTCCCTCTGAAGGAGAAGGAACCCAGAGCATAGTGCAAGGCAGTTATTTATACTTTTTCTTTATTTTCATTTCATTACATAATATGCAGCTGGCACCCTACAGATAAGATATGGAAAAGAATGTAAAGAACATCTAATGAAGAAATTGAAGTATTTGAGCATATTAGCTGGTTTTAAAATTAATCAAAAGAACAGAAAGATGTTGACTAAAATATGAGACCAAAGGATGAAAAAAAATAGAGAAGAAGGTTAAAAATCTAGGGGTCACCCTGACCAATATGATTTGCATATTGTTTTATAAAAACTATTCTAAAATATGGAACGATGATAAAAAGAACTTAGCCAGGCCCAGCACCGATGCCTCTCCCACATGGCAGCCGCCATCTTGGCTAGGCCGCTGGCACCAGCCCACCACCTTCCCTTGCCCACCTCCTCCTCCTGCCGCCGCCGCCACTTGCCCAGTCGAGAGCCGACTCCTGGGCCGGACATCCTCATCGCAGCAAGCTAGAAGACTGAGGAGGACCCCGGCATAGTTGGCTAGCCAACTTGCCTGTCTCCTTTTTGGTAAGTTGCTTTTTTATATTTATGGTTTTTTTTTACTATCTGTTTTTGTTTTTATTAATCATAAAAACAAAACAGATGATAAAGAAATAAATAAACACTTAAATAAAAATTATTTTACTATTTATATTGATATTTCTTAAGAAGAAACATCAAGATAAATAGTAAAATAATTTTTATTTATGTGTTTATTTCTTTAGTATCTGTTTTGTTTTTATGATTAATAAAAACAAAAACAGATAGTAAAAAAAAATATAAATACATAAATAAAGAAAAGCAACTTACCAAAAGGGAGACAGGCAACTTCTTCTTACATTGATATTATAGCTGTATACAATCTATAACATCAATGTAACAAGAAGTTGCCTGTCTCCCTTTTGGTAAATTGCTTTTTATGTTTTATTTTTTTTAAACATAAACAAAACAAACAAACATAAACCATCTTCAGTTACATAGTGTGTTGGTTGGTACAAATCACTTGTGCACAATCTCTGCAGTCTTTCCCTTCCAATTTGCATTACTCCTTATATCATAAATCCACTATGTATATTTATATTATTACTATTATTAATTACTTACTAGACTACTAATATTATATCATTTGATGTGAGCAAATCACCATTTTTACTTAATTTATTTTATAATGTTCATTTCATCATCACCAATCTATTCTACAACAATATATCCTTACTTTACCTTACCTCTGTAATTCTATTATCCTTATATTATAAAGTATTATAAAATATTTCATAAATGAAAAAGCAAAGCAGAAACAAATATCAATTAGTACAGCAGTGTAACAGAAAAATTATTTAAATTTCTTTGTATTGACTTATTTCTAATTTTGTTAATTATATCAACATGTTTATAATTATCAACCTTCTGTATTTAATTCATACATACGTTCTCCGCCTAATTTCTTCCTCTTATCTCTATCCATTTCTGTACATTGTAATTTTTTAATTTCATTTTCATCTATGGGGATCTCTTCATTTTTCCACGATTGTGCACACAATTCTAGCCACTGTTAACACATGTAACATTAAATATGTATTGTACTCCCTTTATGTGGGTACCAACAAAATATTTCTGGTTTTAAAATTTAAATCTATATGTTGCTTTACCGTTTTTGCTAACCTGGACACTATATCCTCTTGAATAGCTACACTAGCAGTGCCCAGTTCATATATTCCAGTTTTTTAAACTGAGGAATAAATTTCAGAAAAAGAATTCAGTATTGCTCTGTAAATGTAATCTAACTTCTTAGATGATTTTGTACTATGATCTTTTTTTTTGTACTATATATCTGCATAAGGCTGTAAAAAGCTTCAGTATATCTTTAAGCTGCATTCTAAAAAGGTTAAGCGACCAAACATGGCTTCCCCTGGCTTCTCTCTCTCTGCTATAGAGAGAGCATTCCATTAGGGACTGTTGGTCCAGGTAAGTAGTCTTGGCTAGGAAAGATTTTTTTGCCACTACTGGCACAATATAACAAACTCTCTTGGTTTGTTAATAGTATTTCCATTTCAAATGTTTCTTTTTCAATTAATCAATTGTAATTATGAAGCCATTCATAATTATCAGCCAAAGAATTATCAGCCATTCTTTTATATACACAGTGCAACATCTTTTTTATAGACTGTCATTTTCAAATCCACTTTCAGTTCCGTCTCATTCTTGTCTGGTGAAACTTGTTCCTCTTCCATAACATCCTTTAAACACTAACTAGCTATAGTGTCAGGGACTTTTAAAAGTAACTGAATATTACTGATCTCCATTCCTCGCCTGCTTTCTTTGCTTGCCACTGCCTTCACCACTCAACTTAAAACAACAATCGAGTCCAAACCACTGTTGATTTTTTTTTTTTTTTGCAGCATATTGCCAAGATGAAAAGGCAAATGAATTTGTCTGCTTTCTTCGTCAAGAAAACAAAAGGAGATCCAAAAGAGTCACAACTACAACCATTGGAGTCTGAGGAAAGCAGAGCCAGCACATCATCCATAAAGAAAGTGGAGCCAGCACATCATCCACACCAGAACCAGAGGAAAGAGCCAGTACATCATCCACACCAGGACCAGAGGAAACAGCCAGCACATCATCCATCGAAGAAAGCGGAGCCAGTACATCATCCACACCACAACCAGAGGAAGGAGCCAGCACATCATCAGGTACTGGAAGAGCTGAATCAGACATTGAAGGGAGCCTTCCTGACTGCTGGACACTGCAACAGTACAATAATTTTAGGGAAAAATATGATGGACTGGACGTTTCCCAGAAAAAATTAGGTTGCAAGTATTGCAGAAGATTTGAAATTTTGACCAAAGAAAAAAGTGTCCACGGAGCTGAGGAGTGGAAGAATTACCAAATTGAACCATCAGGAAGGAGTAAAGAGATCCAACAAGCTTCCCTCAGAAAGAAATTGAAGGAACATTTCTCATCTAAGTCTCACAACATCTGTATAGAGAAGTTAAAGCAATGTGAGCAGGATGCCATAAGCAAAGGACTGGAGAAGATGAGTGAGAAATATCTGGGTAGTACATGTAGAGTGTTTATTACAGTTTATAGTCTGGCACAAACGTGCAGACCATTTTCATATATAGAAGATCTGATTGAGTTACAAAAAAGAAATGGTGTAGATTTGGGAACAGGGTTGCATTCATGTAGAACTGCAGTTGCAATAGTAGATTTCATTGCAAAAGATATCAGGAAACATTTATTTACCAAAATTATTGAGAAAACTCACAAAATCTGTTTGATAATTGATGAAGCCTCAACAATATCTTCCAAACCAGTTTTTATACTGTACTTAAAAGTTGAGGGTCCAGTTTTCTCACCAACAATTTTCCTTGAACTAGTCGAATTAGATAGACAAGATGCAGAGACGATATATTGTTTGGTTATAGAAAGTTTGGATAAAGTTGGGTTTAATAGAAACTATCTGGAGAAACATTTAATTAGATTTTGCTCTGATGGAGCCAGTGTTATGCTTGGGAGAAAATCTGGGATAAGCACTAGGATAGCCAAAGATTATTATGTTATAATATTAATATTATATAATATTATATTATATTATAAGTATTATATTATAATATTATAATATGGCACTGTTTAAACCATCGTCTGCAACTTGTTTTAGATTATTCTATTAGGGAAATAAAGCAAATCAATCATTTTCAAATTTTTATTGATAAAATATATTCTGTTTTCCATCAATCGAATAAGAACCTAATTGAACTTAACAAAATTTCCGAACAACTTGAGATTGAAATTATAAAAATTTGTAGAGTTTTTGGACCAAGATATGGGCTGCCTGTAGTTTAAGATAAATCCTAGCTGTGTGGCGGGGTTATCCAGTGCTACATCAGTTTTTCTGTTCAAATAAAAAATTCTCTGGTATGGCTGCCCGTTTTGAAAACTCATATTTTCTCACTGATTTGGCCTTGATGATTGATGTGCTAACTGAAATATCTCTCCTTTCTAATGCATTGCAAGCGAGAAACATAGATATTATAAAGGCTGAAAAACTTGTGCTAAGATCAATTAGATCATTTGAAATTATTATAGAGGAAAAGGGTTCATATGAAAATAAGGTTGATGAATTAATTACTTCAGAAACCTTTAAAAATATAAATTTTATACAAAATCATCGATTTGTGGGACTTCCTTGTGAAAAACTTATACAAAGCATTGTAACTAGTGTGAAGAAAAGATTGATGGATTGTGAACATTTAAAAACGGTCTGCCAATTTGAAGACATTGATCAATTAAAATTTCTAAATTATTTGGAGCCAGAATATTGGAACATTGAAGAAGTGGTGGTTCCATTGAGAGCAGTGAAGGACAATTGGTTGCATATGGTCAAATTTTCAATTATGAAATCGATATTAATGATTATCGTGATTTTATAGAAAATGTACTAAAAGATTCTAAAAATTATACAATTCCTTGCAGCATTAAAAAGGCTAGAGATATTATTAAAACTATTGCAGTCAGTTCAGCAGAGGCGGAAAGGGGCTTCTCGCAGATGAACATAATATGTTCAGAAGGTAGAAGTCGCTTTACAGTTTCCAATATTACAAACCTCCTGACCATCAGTCTAATTGACTTACCTGTGCAAGAATGGGACCCTGTTCCTATAGTAAAGAAGTGGTTATGGACACATCACACAGCTGATGATGCTCGTGTTAAACACAAGAAAACTGTAACTCAGGACGATAATAGAAAAGAAATTTGGGAGTACTTTAAATAAGTTTTATTGTTTTTTGTAAAGTTTTGTTATGTAATAGTTTTTGATTAATATTTTAAAATGTTGTAACAATGTAGTTTTGTGCACCTTTACATTATTTAAGCATTAAAGACATGACATAATAAACTACCTTTTGTTTTGGTATATCTTTTTTAATACGTGATGTTGAGTTGGCCTCGCCCAGCCCTCTGCAGCCCTCCCCATAGCTGCCCGTGCCCCGCCTTGCCCTCTCCAGGGTTCGTCAGGCCTTGGAAACTGGCAAAAAGCACTTGCTAAGCAATTGGCCACTAAGCGAGGACCTGGTCATTAAGTGAGGACCACTTAAAATTGGGTTGCCAGCCACATGGCCACCTGCCCGGGCCTTGCCTGGGCCTCCCCAGGCCTTGGAAACTGGCAAAAAGTACTTGCTGTGCAGTTGACCACTAAGCGAGCACCTGGTCATTAAGTGAGGACCACTTAAATTTGGGTTGCCAGCCACATGGCCATGCCCACCCCAGTCACATGACCACATAGCCATGCCCACCCCAGTCACATGACCACGTAGCCATGCCCAATCAGCAAGCCACTCCCCCCAGTCACATGGCCACCAAGCCACACCCACAAATTAGGCCACACCCACAGAACCAGTTGTTAAGAAATTTGAATCCCACCCCTGACTAGAATGGGACCAAATGATCCTACATTAGTTCACCAATTTAAGATCCATTATGAGGAGAATATACTAGGAAGCTTTGTATTTTAGAGAATTTAAAGACCTAAAAGCTACCTGAACATGTCTACATGCAAGACAGGTGACTGCACATCTAAACCTATGCATTCTTAATGGTTCCATAAGTGCAGGCCACCCAGCAAAAAATACCTATTGGGTGAAGGGGCCAGGAGGAAAATCTATAGTTGATTATTGCATAGCATCATGTGAACTTTAAAAAATTTTATGAAAGAAAGAGGTAGACTCATGAACTGGAAAGTGGCCACTATTCAATAATTATAACTCTGACACTCTTTAAGAGCTACCCATCAATAACCTAATAGTTATGATACCCAGATGAAAATTAAATGGATGGAAAAAATGCAACTGAAGCCACTAAATGCTAACCCCAGAGCTGTGGTGGGATTCAATTTTTTTTTACTACTGGTTCTGTGGGTGTGGCTAGGTCGGCATGGTTAGGGGGTCATGTGACTGGGTAGGCATGGCTAGGTGGCCATGTGACCGGGTGGGCATGGCTAGGTAGTCACAATCCTTGTTCCACCTATGAGGCTTCCCCCATCTGGATCTTTTGCAATCCCCCAAAGGGTCAAAGGAAACCAGAGTCCATACAACTCTGAACCTTTAAGGCAAACCAAATACAAGTGGTCCTCGCTTAATGGCCGGTTGCTTAGGAAGTGTTCTAATTTATGACTGACCTCCCCAGAGCTACTTGACCTGTTTTTGAAGTTTTGACAGCCATGCGTGCGCACACACACACGCACACACAGACACATACATTTATGACCAGTTACAACTTCCCACACAGTCATGTGACTGAGGTTTTCTATGTTTTTTGCCAGTTTCCAACAATTCCTTCTGGTTTCTGGTTAAAAATGCCCATTGGGGAAAATGGACTTGTTTAACAACCACAGTGTTTGCTTAATGACCACAAGGTTCACTTAATGGCCATGGTGTTTGCCTAACCCAGGGGTCTGCATTTGTTTGAGTAGCAGAACATCTTAGAAAATCCATTTAAATCAGAGTGGTACAAGCTAACAGGAATTATATCTCAGGAAACTGTCTGGCAGAAGTAATAGATCAAGCAGAAGATGGGCAAAGTCCCTACTTCCTTCTCAGTTGATTGGACAGAGATGGGAAAATATCAGTTGAATCAAGAAGGTATATCACTGTTGCTCTTGAGATCCAGTACATTAATAGAGTAAATAATTCCATTTACTGGATTCCTTATCTGAAATGTTGTTAATAAGCAAGAGGATTTCATAATCCAATATTACTCATTAAAAGATGTTCCAAGGTTTGGATTACTGCAAAGTTCAAATAAGTTTAAACTTGTTTTTCAATGTTTTCATTTAAGGATAGGCACCACCCATTCAAATATCACAGTGAACGGTAAACAATCAAACATAGAGCCAATGCCTAGGTAGGAAACAGCCAAGGCAAAGTTGGAAGTGATTTAGTGTAAGGGGCAGTCTGATGATTCAGTAGAAATGACTAGCTGAGTTTCTGCTTAGTGCAATAGTCTGAAATATATGTTTGCATCATTTCAGTTCGCAGATTCATTGTAATTGTTCTGAAAACTGCATCGGAAAAGACATGGCTTGGATTGGACTTGTTTTATTATTATTGATATTCCTTCTTACAGTTTTATTCCTTTTCAAAATGGGTAGTTCCCAGAATTACAGCTCCAAAAACCTACCTGGACCCAGGACCCTACCCATTTTGGGAAATCTGCACATAATGGATTTCAAGAGGCCTTATAAGACAATGATAAAGGTATTGACTAATGATTAACAACTTCTAATGTTCTTTGCTAAAGTGTATTGATGCTAATATAAAAGTTTAGCAATTTATCAGGTTATCCGGTTAACTGGAATAAGGTTGATATGCTCCCTGTTGGTTCTGCAGGAGTCTATGGAAATGTATAAAATTGACATTGACTTGGCATTGCATTTGTTTATATACGTACAAAAATTACACAAACAAAAATCTTTGTTAATAGGATGTACATTTTTCTGTTTATCTGAAACTTGAATGGTTAAAATTGCCTATGATTGTGTAGAGCAGGGGTGTCAAACTTATGTCATCACATTGTCACATGACGTATTGTGACTTCGCTAAACTCGGGTTGGCCATAGCCAACCCATGGGCCAAAGATTTGACACCCTTGGTGTAATGGAAGATATATGTATTAAGAGGAATTCTTAGGTTAACATATTTTAAGAAAATATAAGAAGATATATATTTTAAGATATATATTATGAGTAACAATTATCCAAATCTTTTTTACTGTATTTTCTGCTGCAGGATATTTTTCCAAAATACTGAGTGAAAAACATAATTCTGAACCTAACTTACAGGCTGATAAACCCAGGCTAAATATGAGAAGATTCAAAGACTCAAAGGATTGGAATCCTGCCCCCATTCCCATCCCAGGGTGGGATTCCATTTAATTCATTTTGTGGCTTGCTAAAACATTTTGAAGTTTTTAGCAATAGCAATAGCACTTAGACTTATATACCGCTTTACAGTGCTTTATAGCCCTCTCTAAGCAGTTTGGAGAGTCAGCATATTGGCCCCAACAATTTGGGTCCTCATTTTACCCACCTCGGAAGGATGGAAGGCTGAGTCAACCTTGAGCCTGGTGAGATTTGAACTGCCAAATTGCAGTCATCTGGCAGTTAGCAGAAGTAGCCTGCAGTACTGCACTCTAACCACTGCATCACCACGGCTCATTTTACAGAAGAGTTTGATTTTTTTTTAAAAAAAAAAATAGAAATCTCAGGTGTGATTATAATTTTTTTTAAATAGCTGCAAGGGATTTCGCAGTAGATTACTTTACATTCTGATATTTTTATATTTTTATAAAAATAAATTAAGTTCCCCGACTGTTGCCTGTCACTTTAGGAAAGATTGCAAAGCACCAAGAGTTTCCTGATTTAGACACAGGTTAGATCTGGGAATCACTGTTGGCATCTTATTTTCTGTGCATTTCTTAAAAGTGTTTCACTTTCTTCAGTTGTAGGTGCTTGTGCACAGCTAAGCAGTCAATGTGCAGTGTTGTGTGTGGTTGATCAAGAATGGTATTGCCCATGGAGGCATAGAAATGAATATATCAGAAATTATTATTATTGAAAGTTATTTCTGATGTCTTAAGTACACTGCAAAATATAAAATATATACTGTTTAAAGTATACTTTATACTTCAAAAGTATAACAGCATATAACAGAAAGTTAGCCTTGAGTTTGTGAGATATTACTTTTTAAAGAATTCTCTTTACATGAGTCTAATTGTTGATCAGAATTTTGTCTTTTTTCATCTGCTGAATTCCAGTTGTCAAAAGAATATGGTCCCATTTTCCATTTTCAAATGGGATGCCAAAAAATGGTGGTGCTGACTGGCTATGAGACAGTGAAAGAAGCTCTGGTGAACCAGGCAGAGGCATTTGGAGAGAGGCCCATTATCCCCATTTTGGAGGATTATGCAAAGAACTTTGGTAAGTTATTTCATTCTGGATCGTATTTCACAACCCTTTCAAAAATCTGATCAGTATTATGTACATGTAATCCACATTTAGCAACTGCCTCAGATAGTGACTCTTTGCTAATATAAAGGTAGTAAATGGTAATAAAAAGTAAAGAAAAACCATCATTTTTCAATCAATGCATATATTTACACCCAAATTTCTGTGCATCAGACTGAGAGTAATGCTGGCATTTCTTCACAACAGAACTTTATCCAAATATGGTGGCAACAACTGATGAGCTTTAACACACACACCCCTCCTCTCTCTCTCTCACTCACATGATTTCCTCAGCAACCATGTCACATAGCAAACATTTTGCCAGAACCAATCATTAACCAATGATTGATAAACAAGGATTCCCTCTAAAACAGTGATCCCCAACCTTTTTGACGCCGCGGCCCGGTACCGGCATCAGCTGGGCGCCGCGGCCCGGTACTGGCATCAGCTGGGCGCTGCCATCTTTTTTTGATGAAAAGTGCTTCCGGTGACCTCACCAGAAGCACGTTTCATCAAAAAGATGGCGGCGCAAGCTCGGTGAGCTTTTCCGGGTAGAAATGGCTTTCTACCCAGAAAAGCTCACGAGCTGCGCCGCCATCTTTTTGATGAAACGTGCTTCGGTGAGCTTTCTCTCGGAAAAGCACACCGGAAGCACTTTTTCATCAAAAAGATGGCGGCGCCAGCAAGCCCGCCCGGTAGGAGTTGTTCCGCGGACGGTACCGGTCCACGGACCGGTGGTTGGGGACCCCTGCTCTAAAACATTTCACCTGAAGTTGTCATCGATAGTAACCTCAGAGAACTTGTTCAGCTTTTGGAAATCTAAACAAGATAGATAAAAATATTTATTTTGCTGCCTTGATTTACTGTATTTTTCAGACTATAAGGCACTCCAAACCATAAGACGCGCTTAGCTTTTGGGGAGGAAAACAAGAAAAAAAAAATCTGCCTCTGCCTCCCAGCAATCTGCCTCCTTGCAGCAAACAGCAAACAGCCTGGTCAGTTTCAGCACAGCCTGATTTAGCACGAGCAGCTGATTGGTGGTTGGATGGGCCTCCCAGAATATCAACAATCAGCTGTTTCAGGTTGCAGGGACCTCCATTGCCTATCGCTGTCTCCGCGCACCCCATTTTTGGCCTCTGCATCCTGTTTTCGGCCTCCGCGTGCTCTTTTTTCAGCCTTCGTGTGCCCCATTTTTGGCCTGTTCCGATCCCCGCTGCTTGGGACTATTTACATTTTAATGGTATAATTTTCCTGATACAAATTGATTTTCAACTTAATCTCTTCTCTCTACTCCATTTCAGGTGTTATATTTGCTCATGGTGAAAACTGGAGAGTGATGCGGCGGTTTTCAATATCTGCATTGCGTGATTATGGAATGGGAAAGAGGATTGTTGAAGACAAAATTACTGAAGAGTGCAGTGTTTTGACCAAAACATTTGAGACTTATGAAGGTGAATTGATATTTCCTCATACAGATTTAGCAAATTATCTTTCTGTGAATAGAGGTCTTAGAAGAATATTTTTCAGAAAAATATGCCAAGAACTATTCTTTATGGGGAATTGTTATACTAAACTAGCTATTAAAGAGTATAGAACAAGGATGTCAAATGCATGTTGTCACGGCAGCATCACGTGACGTATCTGGACTTTTTTTCTCATTCGCTAACCTGGGCGTAGGCGTGGCCAGCAAGTGACACATCCAGCCCATGGGCCAGGAGTTTGACATCCCTGGTATAGAATGATAAATTGTTTCAGTAGGAGCACTAAATTCTATACGTGAAACTGTTTGGTCATACTGCTGACTACTCTTACCAAAAAGAACTGGTCTTAGCATAGTACAAGATAAAAACATTCCAACTTCAGCTTTTTCTTTTACACATTAATATATAATTAGCTATTTCTATAACAACAAATCTTTCTGATCAATAAAACCGAGGTCAAAGTCTCATTTATGTATCAAAATGCCTGTACATCCTTTATAAGTCTAGTATTTATTAGTTCTGTTAACAATGGAGTCATAACATCTAGAACAGACACACTTTGTTATGATTCCATGTTATGAGTCCTGCAATCATGGGTGGAGAGTAAAGTACTTATTGGAACAGTTTCAAATGCACTCATTTTTAATAACTGCAGAAAATGTAAATTGTAAATTAAAATGAGAACGTTTCCTCTCTGCTGGGACTCTGCCCTTCATTATAGAGAGGGATCTGTGTTCTGAAGCCTTAGATCTATTTGTTAAAAGCTTTTATGTTGCTCATTTTATTCTTCATGCTGCCAGCAACATGGTCTAGCCTTAACTATTCTTCTATTCCACAGTGGGACTAGAATGTTGCTGCACCTTTTTGTCTATGATCAGAAATGCAACCGCTTCTAATTCCAAATAATGTATATCTCTATATAACATTAATGTGTAACTCCCTCTGGCTCAAAAGGATGGGTTACATAATTATTCTTTGTGTTACTGTCAGTAAATTTTAGTTCATAAACCTGTATCTCCTGCTATCTTCTATATCTATGTAGAGTACAAACTAGTTTCTGTGATAAATGCTATGTATAAGGAATCTTATCCTCAATCTTAATGTGACGAAGAACAGGTTTCATTCTTTCACAATTCTGTTTTAATTTATTGCTGATGACCAGGAAAGCCATTTGAGCCAGCAACAATTCTGAGAGCTGCAGCCGCCAATATCATAGTTTCTTTTTTACTTGGCAAGAGATTTGAATATGAAGATGCTACACTTCTAAGACTCCTGGAAATACTTGAAGAAAATTTACACCTTGCAGGAACCCCTGCTGTGTGGGTAATGTGAAATTTCATATGAAATAAACTTCATTCCTACAGTGTGTAAAGGATTAATTCATAAGGTTAGGAACTCAATCGATTAGAAATCTTAGTTAACCATAGCTCCAGAACCCATGTATTTTATTGTCATTGTTGATGATGATTTTGTAGACTATGGAACAAACCTTATTTGGATAAAAATGCTTTGAGAGGTCTACCAGAGAATATATTTATTGTATTCAGCTCTGTTAATATGCTACCTCTCTTATAATTGTTTCAGATGTATAATGTGTTTCCCAAGTTGAGATTCCTTTTGGGTGCTCATAAAAAAATAATGAATAACCGAAAGGAGCTGCATGATTTCATACAGGCCACGTTCCTTGAAAATCTCAAAGATCTGGATGAAAATAACCAGAGGAGTTTTATTGATGCATTTCTTGTTCGACAGAAAGAGGTAAGAGCATTCCAAATATGCAAAGAATTATAGCTGATTTTTTTTTTCTTTTGCATGTTTTAAAAATATTCTGGCTGGTACCAGAATACATGCAGCTGGAGAAAATCCTTGTTTTAGAAATGTCCAAGAAAATAATTTCCTGGAATGAAAGCAAGAAGTGAATATGTCTGTATAGTTTGGACTCTCCACATCTTCAGGTTCTATGGGGAATATAAATTATAAAATATAAAAATTAATAAAAATTATTAACCTCCACCAATATGGCCATCATTAATTAGGATATGAGATTTCCCATTATTTGACAGCTCCACATCTTCCTGAATTCTTGATAGATGGCTTTCAATTCTTTCTGCAGCTTCCTTGCTGGCCAACAGATTCACTGTTTGTGTGATGTCTTTATTCCTTGCATATCTATTAAAGCTATTACAATGTTTGTATAATTTTCCCTATAAAAAGCAATACTGTTTGTTTGTAGCAGTTGAGTGAAGCAGTCATATGGGGGTCTTGCTTAACAACCACTTTTTTCAATGTCCAATTGTGGTCATAAGTCAAATATTATCTGTAGTTTCACGTCTATTGTCTCTCATGGAGGGATAATTCCAGTAGGGAGATACAGGTGAAACTTGAAAAATTAGAATATTATGCAAAAGTTCATTTATTTCAGTAATGCAACTTAAAAGGTGAAACTAATATATGAGATAGACTCATTACATGCAAAGCAAGATAGTTCAAGCCATGATTTGTCATAATTGAGATGGATGGAAGTTATTTACCACACCTTTAGCTGGTTTTATAGCAAAGATGTGTTTGTTATATTTAATGTAGATTAACAGGGACTGATTTAAGCTTAGACATATTTACACCACTGAAATGTAAGTCCCCTTAACAAATCTAAGTACTATATAACCCATTAATTTCAGTGGGTCTACTAGTTATGATTAGTATGATTCAACCCAAAATTTAATTTTGCTCACAGGACTGTTGTTACAACTTTATTTATTTATTTATTTGATTTGAAGGACATCTGATTCCCAGGTAATTCCAGGTGGCCTACATAATTAAAAGAAGACAAAAAAGAAAAGAATATGCACATCTAGACAAAACCACTTAATGTAAAACAAAAGAAAATGACGCTGGGCTCAATAAATAACCTAACCCCAAATGGGAGAAAATCCCATTGTCAAAGACATAGGTAACCCCTGTACAGTGAGAGACATGCAAATCTCTGGCGGCATGCTGTTCCAGATGACTACACAAGAGAGAAAGTGTGCTTCCAGGGTCCTATTAGATGACTAATTAAAGGGACTGGACCACTCCTACTCTTCCCAATGTTATTTGATGGGCAGAAACCACTGAAGAAACATGGTTTCTCAAATAATGAAGTCCTCTTCCATGAAGGACTTTATAAGTGACAATCAGTATTTGAAGTCATGTGGCTATCAAGGCAATTCACACAGCACTGATGACACATGGGCATTTAAAACATCCCCATTACTAGCTGTGTTGCTGCATTCTCTCTTGCTTACAAGTGCATGAAACATCAAAACAAAAACTATAAATTCCTGCTCTTTTAGAGTAAGATCATATATGAATTTTTATAACATGGCAGTTCAGGAATTTTGGCATACCCTTCTTCATATGAAAATGTGCTTTAAAAAGGAGGGGTTACATGGCGAAATATAGAGAAATACATTCTGGTTTTTTTTTTAAAGTCAGTAAAAAAAGTCATAAAAAGATTTGATGACTGGGAGAGAATCCACAAATGTTAGCTTTTTTCCCTCCTTCTATAAGGGAAAAATTGTTGTAGAGAGATAGTTGACTTTGCATCTCTCTTCCAGTTGCAGGAAGTACTCCTCTGATATCACAAAGAAGTAGAATAGAAATAACACTGGAGTATTTTGAGAAAAGCAGCAAATCTCTTGAACCTTTCTTATTCTTGGCAGAGGGAGAGGTAAGAGAATCTTAGCCAGGTCTGAAGTTAGGCTCATCAATTCCAATGAAACAAAAGATTGGAGGGGGAGTAGTTCAATATTTTTTATAAGAATTGTTAATCGAAACCAACTTTTTAACCTTTAATGTAATGACAAAAATAAGACTCGACAAGTGCCAACTTCCACAATGTTGCTGTGGCATTAAACTCCTGTTTAATGTTAACTCCTTTTTTTTTTGGCTTTCAAAACGAAGAGTTATCTTTCGGCACTTTTCTGATGATGAGAATGAGAATCTTGACTCTGCTGTTTATAATAATACTATCATTTAGATTGGAGTTCCCTAATACACTCATTTTAAGGGTTAAAAAAACAAACATTCTGGGTAAGTAGGTGGGAAGCAATTCCAGCCACCTAATTTGTGCCATACTCCCGCAATTAAAACCAAAACCAAAAACACTGATATGGCAAACTTCAGGAATCACCCCATACATCCCTGGACAGTTTGAGCTTTTGGAGAGATCACTGAAGCTGCGTTTGCAATGCCCTTGGTGAGTGAACAACTGAACTATCTTGTCATTCAGCTGGAGCATAGCCTCATAAAGGACTCTGGTGCCAACATTCTAATTTCTAAGCACTTTTTTTTTTTTTTTTTTTTTAGTTTTATGTCTGACAGGGGCTTTCTTTTAGTACATAATTAATTTTTCTTCTTGGAATAAATCAGTATTTTTGAAACTATTTTTATTATGACTTTAGTAAGGATGATGGAATTGTGATAATAATTAGAAAAGAAATGTGAATGTTCAGGGACTATTTAGTTGGGAGTTGAAGTTGTGTGGACTGATAAATTTGAAGAAAAGTTTTGGGGCTATTTGGAGAATCTACATTTGAAATTCTAAGGTTAGTTTCCTTTACTTATTATCTGAGAAAGTTATTCTTTTATTTTTCAATATGCAGAGTGGCTAAGGAGGATAAACAAGTGTAATCTGATGCTTTCTGCAGTTCTTTTTAAAATTTACATAGGTTATTCATTACTGAGTAGCTGTAATTTGGCTTCTAGTCAAAAGTGGAAGCTCTTGTCTTATTTTTTATTGGAAAAGAAAGCTTTTGTCTCTTTTTTAAAAATATTTTTGCTTTTGATGAGGTGTTGCAGTCAAATGTGTAAAATTGGTTGGCCCCCTGAGAGCTCTCCCTTTGGTTTTTAAAGTAATTTTCAACAAATTTTAAGTCATCCTTTAAATTCTAAATTTTCTAAATTTTTAATTTCCATATGTTGTTTTTTATATTTTAACAATGTTATTGTACACTGCCATTTCCATCACTAACTGGACACTAAGAACTGGCTCTACAAATTATCGGTTTCCATCAAGGTTAGACCATACTTTGCATCAGGGAAGAGAAACTGGCAGAAATGTTGCTCAAAGGAAAGGAATGGATAACTATGTATATAAGGAGAAAAATAAAGAGAAATACATGCATAACATCAGGACACTTCACACCAAATTTTCAAAGAAGTGGAATCAAACCTGATGTGTGTGTGGGTGTATGGGTGTGTGTAGGGTGCAAAATGTTTTTACTACAATTTTGCCATTACTTTTTATTCTCTAGTTCCCTCTATTAACAGTTGGGATCAGGCCAAAATAGCAATAGCAAATATTGCTTCTCTGTCTTGTTTGGATTGGCAGAAGCTCTCCTGGTTCTCTGAGGTTATTGCCCAGGGAAAATTCAGGTGAAAAGTCCTACAGAAACCAATCACACATCTGAAATTATTGTCATCTGTGATCCAAAATGAAACAACTCACCAAAGCCCTTTGAAACATCCCTAAAAACGGGGACGGAGGCTCTCTCTGCAAATGCATCTGCTTGGTTCACTAGAGCCTCTTTGACCGTCTCGTAGCCAGTCAGCACCACCATCTCCTGGAATCCCAGTCTGAGGCGGAAAATGGGACCATATTTTTTGGACAACTGAAATTCAACAGATGAAAAACAAAAGACTATTTGATCAACAATTAATAATAAATCATGTACAGAATTTTGTTTAAACTTTAATGTCTCACTATTCAAAGACTGAGATCATGTTATTTTCTGTTTTTGCTTTATGGCATGTTATGATGCTGTATTTTGATGATTTTTAATTTTCATTTTATCTCATTTATTATAGTGTATGTGTACCAAATCAAAATGAACCTCATATAATAAGAGAGTTCTTGCACTCCAGACGGGTGGGATTCTACAGGTTCGCACCTATTCGCTAGAACCGGTTGTTAACATTCTAAGCAGTTCAGAGAACTGGTTGTTAGAAGAAATTACTGGCCTAATCCTGTAAGGAAGGCAGGAAGGAAACATTCTGGTGTTGCTTACAGAAACTGCCTCTCCATTAACCCTTATTACATTCTTGGCAGGACTGGACTTCCTGTCTCAGGAACTCTGGAGTTTTCCCCTCCTTTGCTGGTACTCTTATATGGAGTGACCATTCAAAGTTACAGTGGCACTGAAAAAGTGACTTATGGCCATTTTTCACACTCGACTTTGCACCATCCCCACAGTCATGAGAGGCCAGGCGAGGAGATGAGTGAGTGATTTTGGCCACACCAGATAAAACATGACCACCAAGCCATGTCCACCCAGTCACATGACCACAGCCACGCCACCAACTTTGTTAAAAAATTGAATCCCACCCTGGTGAGGGCAATGAAATTGGGGAAGGCACAGCAAGGCTTGGAAAGGTGGACAAGGGTAAGGAAGGTTGCAAATGGCAAGCATGTGACTTTCTAGGGTCACGGGCTCAAGGTTGACTCAGCCTTCCATCCTTCCGAGGTGGATAAAATGTGGACTCAAATTGTTGGAGGCAATATGCTGACTCTGTAGACCACTTTGAGAGGGCTGTAAAGCACTATAAAGTGGTATATAAGTCTAAGTGCTATTGCTATTGCTAAGTGCAAGAGAATTGTCAAGCACCCAGATCATGATCACAAAATTGTGGGGGTTCTGGGATTGTTGGTACTCCAGGAATGATCACAACAACCATTTGTTCAGTGTCATCATAATTTAAAACACTCCCTGAATGAATGGTTGTAAGTTAAGGACTACTTGTAGGAAGTATATATGAGATCTATTCAGGATGGTTGTTTTTAAAAAATGCTTTAATAAAGCTTTATATAAGCAGATTTTTATACAATCTCTTGACATTGTGTAAAAGATGTCACAAAATTTAAAGGCCACTATTACATCTGTTTGTTTATTTAGATTGTAGGAATACATTGAATTTCCTTGATATCTTTTCTTTATACTTTTCAGGAGATTAAGAAATCAACAGACAGTTATTTCCATAATGATAACCTTATAACTCTTGTGGATAATTTATTTAGTGCTGGCATGGATACAACTTCAAACACTTTGTGCTGGGCCATACTCTTAATGATGAAGTATCCAGATGTTCAGAGTAAGCAGTTTTCATTAACTGGAGTTCAATAAAAATATATACTTACCTTGCAAATAACAAGGGGTGAGAGAATAAGAAGCAAGAATGAGTTACCCCGTCTATTTACAGGTGAAACTCAAAAAATTAGAATATCGTGCAAAAGTTCATTTATTTCAATAATGCAACTTAAAAGGTGAAACTAATATATGAGATAGACTCATTACATGCAAAGCAAGATAGTTCAAGCCGTGATATTATGTCATAAGTGAGATGAGTATGGCTTACAGCTCATGAAAACCCCAAATCCCCAATCTCAGAAAATTAGAATATTACATGCAATCAATAAAACAAGGATTGTATATAGAACAATATCGGACCTCTGAAAAGTATAAGCATGCATATGTACTCAGTACTTGGTTTGGGCCCCTTTTGCAGCAATTACTGCCTCAATGTGATGTGGCATGGAAGCTATCAGCCTGTGGCACTGCTGAGGTATTATGGAAGACCAGGATGCTTCAATAGCGGCCTTCAACTCTTCTGCATTGTTCGGTCTCATGTCTCTCATCTTTCTCTTGGCAATGCCCCATAGATCCTCCATGGGGTTCAGGTCAGGCGACTTTGCTGGCCAATCAAGAACAGTAACCCCACGGTCATTGAACCAGGTTTTGGTGCATTTGGCAGTGTGGGCAGGTGCCAAGTCTTGCTGGAAAATGAAGTCAGCATCCCCATAAAGCTTGTCTACAGAAGGAAGCATGAAGTGCTCCAAAATCTCCTGGTAGACGGCTGCGTTGACCCTGGACTTAATGAAGCACAGTGGACCAACACCAGCAGATAACATGACTCCACAAATCAACATAGACTGTGGAAACTTCACACTGGACTTCAAGCATCTTGCAGTGTGTACCTCTCCATTCTTCCTCCAGACTCTGGGTCCTTGGTTTCCAAATGAGATGCAAAAGTTGCTCTCATCAGAAAAGAGGACTTTGGACCACTGAGCAACAGACTAATTCTGTTTTTCTTTAGCCCAAGTAAGATGCTTCTGACATTGTTTGTTGTTCAGGAGCGGCTTGACAAGAGGAATACGACATTTGAAGCCCATGTCCAGGATCCGTCTGTATGTGGTGGCTCTTGATGCACTGACTCCAGCCTCAGTCCACTCCTTGTGAAGGTCCCCAACACTTTTGAATGGCCCTTTCCTGACAATCCTCTCCAGGCTGTGGTCATCCCTGCTGCTTGTGCACCTTTTTCTTCCACACTTTTCCCTTCCACATAACTTTCTATTAATGTGCTTTGATACAGCACTTTGGGAACATCCAACTTCTTTTGTAATTGCCTTTTGAGGCTTTCCCTCCTTATGGAGGGTGTCAACAATGGTTTTCTGTACAAAAAGGTCAGCAGTCAGGTTAGCAGTCTTTCCCATGATTGTAATTCCTACTGAACCTGACTGAGAAGACCATTTAAAGGCTCAGGAACCCTTTGCAGGTGTTATGGCTTAATTAGCTGATTATGGTGGGACACTTTGAGCCTAGAATATTGAACCTTTTCACAATATTCTAATTTTCTGAGATTGTGGATTTGGGATTTTCATGAGCTGTAAGCCATAATCATCAAAATCACAAATCACAGCTTGAACTATCTTGCTTTGCATGTAATGAGTCTATCTCATATATTAGTTTCACCTTTTAAGTTGCATTACTGAAATAAATGAACTTTTGCATGATATTCTAATTTTTCGAGTTTCACCGGTATATTTGAAGAAATTAATGTGAGGTGAGAGTGTCAGCATAAGATGGGCTTACACTCACACATGTACCTTCAGAGATTTCTTAGAGGCGTACCAGCCACAGAATGTGCATTATGCACCTATCACCTCCCATTGCTGCTGAATATAAGCTAAGATTGAAAACAGCTTTTTGCTAAGAATGACATATTCCAAGCACAATCTTCCTGTAATTTATTTCTTCTACTTCACTAAGTATTTAATAGTTTCTATTTCTATTTAAAATATAAATAATAACTCATTAATTAACCTTTTTTTCTGTATGGAGATAATCATAGAATAAGACATACAGCATAGTGAATAAAAGCAAAAAAAATACAGAAAGAAAATTACAAGCGTAGATCACAAAATGTTATCTTCAGAACTATATTATAAATGTACTTTGGAACTGTTGCATGAACTCCCCTTTAAAACAAAATTCAAATTATGGAATCATCTTGATGTGATTCTATTCTCCCAGGGAAAATCCAAGAAGAAATTGCCCAAGAGATTGGGGTTCGTCAGCCAAGGACAGAAGATCGAGTTAAAATGCATTACACCAATGCTGTCATTCATGAAATTCAAAGGTTTGCTGATATTGTTCCAACCAATTTGCCCCATGCAACCACCATGGACATAACTTTCAAAGGCTTCTTCATTCCCAAGGTGATTGCTGTGAAATAATCCCATTGTTAATGTTCCAATCATACTTTGTACAGTATAAACAATTTATGACTATTATTGAACCCACAATTTCAATCATAAGTCTTGACAGATGTAAAGTGTGTCACCATGTGACCATGCCCAATATTATGACTGTTTTTCTGGCAGTTGTTAAGCAAACCTTGAGCTCTTGGGATTCAAAAACATTTACTACCGGTTCTGTAGGCATGGCTTGGTGGGTGTGGCAGGGGAAGGATACTGTAAAAACTCCAGTCAGATGTGGTATTTGCCGATTCTCCAAACTACTCAAAATTTCTGCTACCAGTTCTCCAGAACTGGTCAGAACCTGCTGAATACCACCTTTGCTCTTAAAGCATATACCATAATCATTGTCAGCTCATTGTTCGCTATGGCATCTGATTCAGCTATGCCACAAACAATATCTATGCATAATGAACACATGCTTTGAACAACCCAAGTGGTGACACTTGGACTTCACCAAATAGAGAACATTGAGACCAAATAGACTACATACAGGTAGTAGAGGGGGTATTCAGCAGGTTCTGACCAGTTCTGGAGAACCAGTAGCAGAAACTTTGAGTATTTTGGAGAACCAGCAAATACCATCTCTGACTGGCCCCGTCCCCATCTATTCACTGCCTCCCAAGTCCCAGCTGATTGGCTGGGTCTTCTTTTATTGCCCTGCACAGGAGAATGGAGCTGGAAAGCAGGTTAGTGGGGTGGGGTGGGGAGGGGAGGGAATGGGGATTTTGCAGTATCCTTCCCCTGGAGTGAGGTGGGAATTGAGATTTTATAGTATCTTTTCCCTGCCATGCCCGCCAAGCCACGCCACGCCCACCAAACCATGTCTACAGAACCAGTAGTAAAAAATTTTGAACCCCACCACTGACAGGTAGTCCTCAAGTTATGGATGTAATGGAGCCTGCCATTTCCATTTGTAACCTGAGGACTCATGGGAGTGAATCTCGTACCTTGAGCAAGATCACTCTCTTCTTTCACCCATGCATTTGCTAATTGAATACAAGGCTAGTTAAGTGCACATGAAGTATTTCATGGTCAGTAGTGGGTTTCCAAATTGTTTCCTACCAGTTCTATGAAAGCACATGAGATCTAGTTATCATATCTCCAAATCAACTTCAGATCTTACATAATTTTATTGAGTATGATAAATGTGGATTTCTACCTAGAGGATAACTAAGGGACAATATGAGAACTGTTTTGAATACAATGGAGTATGTCTAATATCAAATGAGAAATAAGTAGCACTTTTTGTATGTTGAGGAGGCCTTCAATAATTTGAACTGGGATGTTATGTTCAGCATTGTAGAAGATGTGGTCTTTGGGGATAATTCTCTTGGAATCCAGTAAGTCTATTTATGCATTCCAGAAAGCACATATTACCAGTTTTGAATTTACAGGAACCCCAGAATGATACAGAACATCTAATGAAGAAAGTGAAGCATTTGGGCATATTAGCTGGTTTTAAAATTAATCAATAGAAGAGAAAGATCTTCACAATAAAATAATAGAAAAGGAGATGAAAAAATAGATAAGATGATTAAATATTTATAGGGGTCACATTGACCAATATGAATTGCATTTTGTTTTAGGAAAACAGGGTTAAAATATAAAATGATGTTACAAAAGATCTAGTGGGATGGGACAAATTATTGTCTTTATTGAGTAGAATTTTGATGGATGTCTTATTCAGGATGTTATTTTTATTTCAGATTAGACTGATATTGTCAATTAATATTGCCTTTTAAGCAATGACATAAAATTGCATTATAATATTGTTACAGAAATGTTTTAAAGGCAAAATGTTCTTCTTTATATAATTTTTAGGGAATGCACATACTTCCCTTGCTGACTTCTGTGCTCCATGATGAATCCCAGTGGGAGAAACCTCATGAATTCTATCCTGAGCATTTTCTTGACTCTGAAGGAACGTTTGTGAAGAGGGATGCGTTCATGCCTTTCTCTGCAGGTAACATCACTCTGTGTGTGTGAAAAGGTATCCTTGAAAGAGTATCAGTGTAGCAGGTGGGTTAGGAGGGTTCATTATTTCTTTAAAATGATTCCTTTGAGGTAATATGACATTGGGAAGCCATGTAAAATAGTTTAAGAAACCAATAAACCCACCTTTTCTTGCCATGTATGCTTTCTTCCAGGTCAGAGAGTATGTGTTGGTGAGAATCTTGCCAAAATGGAGCTCTTCCTCTTCTTTACCAACCTCCTCCAGAGATTTACCTTCCAGCCACCTTCAGGAACATCTAAAGATGATCTGGACCTGACTCCTGCTCTTGGACTTACCACTCCCCCCCTGCCTTACAAGACCTGCGCTGTGTTATCTTGATCTGACAGAAAAAAAGTCATAACAAGTTGTTTTCTCAGACTTTAAATGTCTTTGCATTGATGGAGAGGCAAAATCTGACCACCAGATTCAATATTGTTTAAGTTTTATGTATTGTGTAAAAGCTGAATAGCAATGATCTATATAGACACATTAAAAACATTGATTCTGATGGGGAAGAACAGTAGGGAAATCACGAAAAACAAAGTGCTTCATATCATTATTACTGAATTTTTCTTTTGGGGCCATTAGTTTCCTTTGGCTTTTACTATTTTTCTTATTTCTGTTTCTGTTTAGATTTTTTTTTTGTCTTTTTTCCTGTATTTTTAATTTTTTAAAAGGAATCTCGTTTTTCTTTTTTGTAATAGTTCTAAGTGCAATTGTATTTGCTTTGTAAATGTAATTATCAACTTTATTGTTATTTCAAAAAATAATACAATAATATTAGAAGTAGTAGTAGCAACAACAGTAGTAATCACATCATCATCATGACAAAAAGTCCAGCTTTAGAATACAGTATATAATCAGGAAATTCTGACCAAAGGCCAAATTCGGGTAACAAATTAGATTCAGCAACACCAACAGCCTCCTTTTTTGATAGAAGGGAGGGAGCTTCTATTTCTTTGATACATAAAAGGATTTGCCTAGTATTGTATTGCCTCAAATCATTATTTAATGTGGATGGGAAAAGAAGACTAAATGTCCTTTTAAATAAATATATACATCCTTTATGAGACTGTATTTGTTCCTAAGAAAAACAGATAGTCCACAACTTACAACCACAATTGGAATCAGAAACTCAGTCATTCAACAAAGCAGTTGTTAAATGAGATTGCCTTGTTCAAAAACAGCAATTACAGCACTCCTGGAATTATGGTCATTAAATGAACTCCTGGGTCCTTAAGCAGAAAGAAAGAGTTGCCTGCCAAATTCAGCTCCCTGTGTAGAAGGGAACTGCTTTTTTGAGGGGGCAGCTACAGGAACAGAGCTTGGATCTTTAGGATATATGAGCTCTGTTTCTCATCCCACCATCGAAGTTCAATTCCCTCAGCCTGCTCCTAAAAATGAGAGTGAGTCCTTTCAGCAGGCAACATCACCTTGCAAACTTCCCTGCCAGATTTTCCTTTGACTTTCTGGGGGAAGCTGGCAGAAAAGAATACCATTGACATGGAGGCAGGGGAGTGGGAGTGGGACATTTTATGGTGGCTGTCATTACTGTAGAGTCATTAAATGATAGGTTTTAAGTTGAGGACTGCCAGTACATGAGGGATAACTAGAGATATATCAGGGAGAATAAGAACAAGGGTTGGGGATGGTGAGTATTTTAAGGGGAGAAACAGTGACACCATGGTGATTGACAACCATGGGAAGATATCATCAGACACAGCAGACAGGTCATTCTTGGGGAAGGCTGCCCTGGTGTTTGGTATCACTGTTGCACTGCAGCCACTACTGCTTCACCTTAAAGCTTTCAAGGCCCCAGCTGTTGCTTGGCTGGCAGCCAATATCAGGTTAATATGTAATAAATTATTCTGGCATGCGTTACTGAATGGCTCTGTGTGCATTGGAGGGAAGGAGGCGAACGTGGCCACCTGGGTTTAAGCCTGACTCATCAGTTGATATTCCAGGGTAATATGTGTGTAATCATTGTCATGCCAGAAACTTGGATGGCTATTTTGGAAATGTCTACAATGGCACTGAAAGGATATGAGGAGAGAGTTTGGCCAAGTACAGGTGAGAGCCTGTATTAAGAATTACCTTGGGGATGGTAAGGGTAGTGAGATTAATTTAATTTAATTCATTTGATATAGGTTCTGTCTGACTGCAGAATAACTCATGAGTACATTGCAATATAAATTAAATAAATAGAATAAACAAACTAAAATACAATATATTTTAAAAAGAACAAATAAAGAACAATTTTTAAAAACAATGTAGAAGAAGCAAAATAGCAAATCCAGCCAGCAATGCACAATATATAGATAGATAGATAGATATGCTCCACAAGGGAATCCAGTCACTCTTCTTCAAGTCCTATGAAAACGGTCAGGTCTTTAAGACTCTCAAGAACACCATCAAGATGGCAGCTTCTAGACGGAGAGAAATAGGAGACTGACGCACATCCAAACAATGAGGACATCACTTAAGTGAATAGCTGCATCCAGGCCCAAAAAACCAGTGAAACTTCTTCAAAGAGAAGACAAAAAAGATTGCCTGTGTGTACTCCAGAAGGTAGCTCCTTGTTAGGAAACAATAAAGCATTAGGGACCAAACAAGAAATATCAGGCCTACAAAGGGAGCCTGCAAAGGGTACTAGGTCAATCCATAGCCCATTTCTAAAACGTATTTGCATCATAACCATTTAAAAGCTATAGAGATCTTCTGAGCAGCAGCGTAACTATCATTGGTTACTATCCTGGTGAGCGTTCCTTTTCTGTGAAGCTTGAATAAAGGGAAATGAGAATAAATAAATATAAAGATTTAACATTTAAAAATAATCTACAACAAAAAAGTTTGCTAAGAATTTGGATTATCAGCATTTAAAATAGATAAAGGGAGTTAGCTGAATTTGGACATTGTGTATTTTAAAATGCTTTTAATTAATTAAACAAATTAAATAAATAAATAAATAAATAAATAGTACATGCCTCTGTGTGAAAGAGGACTGTTTTGGGTTTTCAAGAGAAACTTTCAGTGAATTTTTCTAAACAAAAAGAGGAGGTTATAAGTGGTCCCTGAATAATAGAACCCTGTTCTATGAAAGGCTTCAAAGGTTATAACCAGCACTTTGAGTTGCTCCTAGCAGTATACCGACGCAGTTCAAGAAGCAGAACTGCATCTTCTGAGTGGCCTTCAAGGGCAGTTGTATGAGAGTGCATTGCACTAGTGCAAGTGTGCAGTGACCAGACCATGAATGACTCTTGAGGTTGTGAGACAAGACCAAAGCAGGGGTGGTATTCAAATGCTTTTATTACTGGTTCTGTGGGCGTGGCTTGGTGGGCGTGGCAGGGGAAGGTTACTGTAAAATCTCCAGTCAGAGGCGGTTCTCCGAACTATTCAAAATTTCCAGTACCGGTTCTCCAGAACTGGTCAGAACCTGCTGAAAACCAATTCTGGGCCAAAGCCACCATAACTAAAGGCGGTAAATGTTATATTCTGGGCATGGGTGCAAGTAACTGAAACGAGTCATTGACTTAGTGAACTTCAACTCTTTATTAAGGATCAGAAACAGAGAGCAAAACCCTTGGGCAGCAGTAGCCCTTTTATAGAGCTAGCTACTGACCTGTTAACCAATGACCTGTGTCCACATGCTTAACTTTTGCCCAATGAAAGATGTTAAACTAATAGCCAATCAGGTTGCTCCGTGAGGACCAATCCCAGTTCGCTATCCAAGGGCCAATCCAAAGTGCAGGATTTCAAGCCTGCTTAACATAATGTTAATAAGTTTTATTAAATGGTTTTTTGTTAGTTCATAACAGTAAAAGCACATAAACAGGATGGACAAAAGCCAGGAAAAGCTCCTTCAGGGAATGGAACCAAGTTATTAAGGAAACAAAAGAACGAAAGTTGGGCCTGAGCCCCTACCCAATTCTCACCAGCAGCTAAAAAACAAAGGAGTTGGGTCTTGACGCATGGTAAGCCCCTCCCCAACAACAAAGCAAGGATTTGGGGGAATAAAAGGAGTCCTAAAGCCTACCGACTTTAACTCATTTTTGATTCAGACTTGGTGGTTTCCATCCCTCTGGCTAGCATCTGGCATCCTAGTTGAGGATGTTGCATAAGTGTGGATGAGAGAGAGTGTATGTGTATGAAAGAGCAAGCAGATATACTTTGTCATCAGTAAATTTGCTGTTATTTTAAATTCACTGGGTCCCCATGTATTCTAAACAACCATTTGTGCCTCAGTGTTCAATTGAAACTGATTTGAGTGTGGCAATTTTCCAGGGCAGTATGTGTGTGAATGAGTTACCTGAGAGCACACGTGCATAACAAGGGTCTCTCAGTCTAAATATGGATGTAAGTGATATTTAAGCAAGTTCAAATATCATGAAATTGTGGATCCAAGACCTCCAGATTATGTATTAGCCCCAAAGTTGGTACATAGAATAACAATTGGAAGGGACCTGGGAGGTCTTCTAGTCCAACCCCCTGCTCAAGCAAGAGACCTATATCATTCCAGACAAATGCCTGTCCAATCTCTTCTTAAAAGCCTCCAGTGATGGAGCACCCACAGCTTCTGAAGGCAAACTGTTCCATTGGTTAATTATTCTCACTGTCAGGAAGTTTCTCCTTAATTCCAGATTTGGGGGGGAGGAGATGGGGGGGTAACCTGTGAAGCTAACCTAAGCCCCGCCCCCTCATAGGGGTTTGCTTTGAAGGACCTGGAGCCAGGGCGATTCTCTCTTAATTGAAGCACTTGAGAGGGAGGGAGGGAGGGCAAGCAAGAGGGACGGCTTTATCTTCAGGGTTTCAAAAGAAATGCCAGAGCAAAGAAAAGTTAAGTAGCCTCAGGGAGAAAGGGAGGGAAGGACTGACAAACAAATATGTTTTCTCAGCATATAAAGTGGAAAAAATGAAAAGGGCCCAGTGGTAGTCACATACGAAAATTTGCATACATTGCCCCCATTTTTGTGCCAACACTGTGCAATGCCAAGGGAGATGCCAATTTAGATGAGAGGTTTTAGCTGTCTGGCAGCTCTCACCTACAACATATATCCCACTCCTCCCATACAGATAGGCCTCTGAGACCCCAGTGCCTCAAGAAGAGAGAAAGTTTGTCCAAAAAAAAACACCTGTTGGAAGAAAAATCTGCTCCAGTTCCAAGCCGGGAGAAAGGGACTGGAAATAAAATGGAGTCTGATTGGAAAGAAGGACTCTGTTTATTGATGAGCAGAACCAACAACAATGTAGTGAGTTGCTTGTGTCTTTTGCTATTCTAAAGGTGGTGGGTTCATCCTATTATGTCCTAAAGGTCATGTCCTGTCTTTCTTAATCCCTTAATCAACCGGAGCTGAAGATCTTTTGTTTGTGAATAGATTGGCCCAGTCTTTCTTGATGGGTACAAAATATCCATCTCTAAAGACTTCAGGCCAGGGGTGGGATTCTATGGGTTCGGGCAAACTAGTGACTCCAATGATCAGCTGTTGGGCCCACCTGCCCACCCTGGCTCTAGTCTGTGCTTTATTTCTGGATTTTCCAGCTCAGCTGATTCGTGCAGCACAGCGGATTGCCACGCGTCAGCTGTTTTACACACAGGGCTTGCAGCAGAAGGTGAGTTGCAAACACTGTGAGGGCAAAGCGCACACTCCCCAAACCAGTTGTTACACCGGTTGAATCCCACCCCTGCTTCAGGCATCTGCTGGAGGCTGTTGGGGCTGCTTTTTGCCTTTGTTAAGATTTTTCTCCATTTCTCCTTTAGAGAAATATAGTATTCTGCCTCTTTTAATACTCCCCAAAATATTTCATTCTCTGGGGGAGGAGACTTCCTACAAAACCTTTGTGGCCAAATAAGAAAACTTTTTTCCTACTCACAAAGACATGGAAAATTCTTTATCATTAATCCAATGTGAAAACATTGGCTCAATAAGTAACGATATAATTACTCAAGAAGGCATGTGTCTTTCGTTCTTCGGACCCAGTATTGCTTAATTTAATTCCATTTGTTGGGATTCTTAACTGTTGAGTGAAACATTTACATGAAGGCTATATAGAATATTATTAACATCTGTCCTAATTGTTGGACTGTTGCACAGTTTAAACTTGTTTCCAAAGGTTTCATAGATACCATGCAGTTCAGGTCACGTTAATGGGGAGGAGAGAGAAAACAAGGGAAAGAAGAGAGGTTCTCTCTTATACAGGGCATGTTGATGATTCAGTAGAACGAGTAGATTAGGCTATGCCTACTTCAGTGCTTTGAAATACATGCTTGTATCACTTCAGTTTGTAGAATTCATTGTAATTATTACTGAAAACTAATTACTAAAAGGAAATGGATTGGACTGGAACAATTTTAATTGTATTACTATTTATTCTTGCAATTATGTTCCTTTTGAAAAAGGAAAGATCCTGGAAACCCAGCTGTCCCAATCTCCCCCCAGGACCCAGGACTATACCCATTTTGGGAAATCTGCACATGATGGATCTGAAGAGGCCTTACAAAACAATGATTGAGGTAAAACATGATGATTAACAAGTATCTTTACCATTCTTTGTCAAAATTTGTTGAGATAACACAAAAATATGATAACTTGCTCAGATAAGTCTTGTGTGTTCGCTGAAGTTTTTCAATGTCTATGGACATATTTTAAAAATGAGATTTACCTAATATTTGAATATATACTGCTTGAACAAGGGGTTGGATTAGAAGACCTCTAAGGTCCCTTCCAACTCTGTTATTCTGTTATATTTATGAGTCCAGGAAGAATTATTCAAATAAATTTTTTTTGTAAATGAATGTCTGGAAATTGAGTGATGGCAACTGGACTTCTCTTCTTTTTTGGTTTGAAACATTTGGCTGCTTATACAAATAGCTTCAAGTTGGGACCCCATATACTATACATCCTCCAGGCTGGTTCCAAGTGGTATGTAAGTCTAAGTACTATTGCTATTTCTCACCTAATCTAGATAGGCTATTAGGACCCATCTAGGAGAAGGATTTTTGACCAATGACCCTTATCAACTCTCTGCATACTCACTTAACTACCCTGGAGTGTCCTTAACTATACGGGGTCTCCTGCCCCAACTTGTTCAGACTGAAGAAGCTACTTGGATAAGCAGCCAAAAGTTTCAAACCAAAAAAGAAAAAAAGTCCACTTGCCAGGACTCAACTTCTAGGCAACTCTACCTGGAGTACTGAAAGTCTTCACTGACATTTATTATGAGATGTAAAATTTTGTAACTGTTTATTCAGATTTGCAGAGCTGCTTCAAAATCCATGGAAATATACATGCTGTTAAGCTGAATGATTTCATATGTATGTTCTTAGAGGCACTGTTATGTTTTAAGCAAAATTCTAATTAAAATAATTTCTGCAAGGAGCAACATTAGGTGCAAGATTTTCTTACAGCTTTTTAAGAAGAGGAGGGGGCTATTTTTCTGATTTTCAGAGTCATTTATGAAAAACTATTTTAATTTCTTTCCTTAAGGAATTCCCATGACCATCTTAAGAAACTACAAAGGCACAATAGGAAAGTTTCTGTATGGTCCTTTCAACAACCGGGCAGAGTCTCTTTTAAGTAAAATTCAACTCTATGTCCAGCAATAGAGGCTTCAAGGCAGCTTTGCAAAATGCTGGAATATAAGTAAACTTCTTGTGCAGTCTTTATCTTCAGTGTCCTATGTAGTTGAGTCCTTTATGGGAATGTTTATGAGAAACATTTATCAATTTGACATGATCATCTGGAGTCAGGGGTGGGGTTCAAATTTTTTAACAACTGGTTCTGTGGGAGTAGCTTAGTTGGTGGGTGTGGCTTGGTGGTCATGTGACTGGGTGGACATAGCTTGGTGGTCATGTGACTTGCTGGGCGTGGCCAACTCAACATCACTCACATCGAGGCACACATCTCCTCGCCTGGCCTCTCATGACTGTGGGGATGCTGCAACAGTCGTAAGTGTGAAAAATGGTCATAAGTCGCTTTTTTCAGTGCCACTGTAACTTTGAATGGTCACTCCACACAAGCAAAGTACTAGCAAAGGAGGGGAAAAAAACTCCAGAGACGTTCCTGAGACAGGAAGTCCAGTCCTGCCAAGAATGCAATAAGGGTTAACGGAGAGGCAGTTTCTGTAAGCAACACCAGAATGTTTCCTTCCTGCCTTCCTTACAGGATTAGGCCAGTAATTTCTTCTAACAACCAGTTCTCTGAACTGCTTAGAATGTTAACAACCGGTTCTAGCGAATAGGTGCGAACCTGTAGAATCCCACCCCTGTCTGGAGTGCAAGAACTATCTTATTATATGAGGTTCATTTTGATTTGGTACACATACACTATAATAAATGAGATAAAATGAAAATTAAAAATCATAAAAATACAGCATCATAACATGCCATAAAGCAAAAGCAGAAAATAACATGATCTCAGTCTTGGAATAGTGAGACATTAAAGTTTAAACAATATTCTGTACATGATTTATTATTAATTGTTGATCAAATAGTCTTTTGTTTTTCATCTGTTGAATTTCAGTTGTCCAAAAAATATGGTCCCGTTTTCTGCCTCAGACTGGGATTCCAGGAGATGGTGGTACTGACTGGCTACGAGACGGTCAAAGAGGCTCTAGTGAACCAAGCAGATGCATTTGCAGAGAGAGCCTCCGTCCCCGTTTTTAGGGATGTTTCAAAGGGCTTTGGTGAGTTGTTTCATTTTGGATCACAGATGACAATAATTTCAGATGTGTGATTGGTATTCTGTAGGACTTTTCACCTGAATTTTTCCTGGGCAATAACCTCAGAGAGCTTCTGCCAATCCAAACAAGACAGAGAAGCAATATTTGCTATTGCTATTTTGGCCTGATCCCAACTGTTAATAGAGGGAACTAGAGAATAAAAAGTAATGGCAAAATTGTAGTAAAAACATTTTGAACCCTACACACACCCATACACCCACATACACATCAGGATTGATTCCACTTCTTTGAAAATTTGGTGTGAAGTGTCCCAATGTTATGCATGTATTTCTCTTTATTTTTATCCTTATATACATAGTTATCCATTCCTTTCCTTTGAGCAACATTTCTGCCAGTTTCTCTTCCCTGATGCAAAGTATGGTCTAACCTTGATGGAAACCGATAATTTGTAGAGCCAGTTCTTAGTGTCCAGTTAGTGATGGAAATGGCAGTGTACAATAACATTGTTAAAATATAAAAAACAACATATGGAAATTAAAAATTTAGAAAATTTAGAATGTAAAGGATGATTTAAAATTTGTTGAAAATTACTTTAAAAACCAAAGGGAGAGCTCTCAGGGGGCCAACCAATTTTACACATTTGACTGCAACACCTCATCAAAAGCAAAAATATTTTTAAAAAAGAGACAAAAGCTTTCTTTTCCAATAAAAAATAAGACAAGAGCTTCCACTTTTGACTAAAAGCCAAATTACAGCTACTCAGTAATGAATAACCTATGTAAATTTTAAAAAGAACTACAGAAAGCATCAAATTACACTTGTTTATCCTCCTTAGCTACTCTGCATATTGAAAAATAAAAGAATAACTTTCCCAGATAATAAGTAAAGCAAAGGAAACTAACCTTAGAATTTCAAATGTAGATTCTCCAAATAGCCCCAAAACTTTTCTTCAAATTTATCAGTCCACACAACTTCAGTTCCCAACTAAATAGTCCCTGAACATTCACATTTCTTTTCTAATTATTATCACAATTCCATCATCCTTACTAAAGTCATAACAAAAATATTTTCAAAAATACTGATTTATTCCAAGCAGAAAATTAATTATGTGCTAAAAGAAAGCCTCTGTCAGACATAAAACTAAACAAAAAAGAAGAAGAAAAATGCTTAGAAATTAGAATGTTGGCACTAGAGTCCTTTATGGGGCTATGCCCCAGCTGAATGACAAGATAGTTCAGTTGTTCACTCACCAAGGGCATTGCAAACGCAGCTTCAGTGATCTCTCCAAAAGCTCAAACTGTCCAGGGATGTATGGGGTGATTCCTGAAATTTGCCATATCAGTGTTTTTGGTTTTTGTTTTAATTGCGGGAGTGTGGCACAAATTAGGTGGCACAAATTAGCACCTCTTGCACTCGTTGGGGGGAGGATTTTTTTTTGCAAAGCTCGATCTTGCGCAGGCATATCAACAATTGCCGGTTGCTTCCGAGACGGCAGAGGCACAAACTATTGTAACACATAGGGGGGCTTTTAAATGCAACAGATTGCAATTTGGTGTCAGCGTGGCCCCAGGCGTTTTCCAAAGCCTGATGGAACGCCTCCTCCACGGACTAAAAGGGGTGGTTCCCTATTTAGATGATGTATTGATATCCGCCGGAAATAAAAAACAACTAAAGGACCGGCTAAGGGCAGTCTTGCAAAACTTTAGAGAAGCAGGACTCAAGGTCAAAAAAGAAAAATGCCAACTTGCCACAAATCGGGTCGAGTTCCTAGAATATCTTATTGATGAAGCAGGAATCCACCCCACTGGAAAAAAAATACGGGCGATAAAAGAAGCACCCAGACCCAAAAACAAAATGGACTTGCAGGCATTCTTGGGACTCATTAATTTTTATAATGTCTTTTTGCCGCAGAAGGCAACAATAGCGGAACCACTACATAGACTACTCGATAAAAAAGCCAGCTGGAAATGGGGCTGACAAGAAGAAGCTGCATTCCAAAGAATTAAGGACTTAATCACATCCAAATCTGTATTAATCCAATACAGCGACACGCTACCACTGACTGTCACCTGCGACGCTTCACCATTCGGCGTAGGCGCAATACTTAGCCACACACTACCTGATGGCAGAGAGGCACCGATCGCCTTTTATTCCAAAACGCTGTCCAAAGCTGAAAGAGACTACAGCCAACTGGATAGAGAAGCTTTGGCTGCTATCTCGGGGGTAAAACGTTTTCACGAATATCTTTATGGTAGGACATTTTCTTTGATTACCGACCACAAGCCACTGCTAGGAATCCTGGCAGGAGACAGGGCCACTCCCAACATCCTGTCTCCAAGGATGACAAGATGGTCGGAATTTCTTGCAGCCTACAATTACAAGCTCGTCTATCGGCCAGGAAAAGCCATACCCCACGCTGACGCATTGAGCCTCTCACCCCTACCAGACCATGACGACGACTCAGCTCCCACCACACGCACCCTGCAAATTGAAACAATATCGAAACTGCCCATCACCGCATCGGACATCGCAAGGGAAACCACAAAAGATGCAATAATGGCCCAAATCCTGAACTGGGTGGGGAAGGGCTGGCCGGAAAACGACAAAAACGAGATGTTTAAACCATTCAAAACATGCCAAACAGAGCTGTCAATTGAAAAAGGATGCATCTTGTGGGGGGATAGGGTTGTTGTTCCATGAAAATTACAAGAAGACGTACTGAACATGTTACATGAGGGACACCCGGGCATGGTAAAAATGAAGTCCCTGGCCAGAAGCTACGTCTGGTGGCCAGGAATAGACAAAGACATCGAAACCTGGGTAAGAACATGTAATAAATGCCAGTCATCCAGACCTACTCCTCCTTTAGCACCGGTCCTTGACTGGGAGACACCCAGAGGCCCCTAGTCAAGGATCCACATAGACTTCGCCGGACCCACAAAGGGATATATTTTTAATCATCGTTGATGCTTATTCGAACTGGTTAGAGGTCAGCATCATGAGTTCAACAACGACTGAAGCCGTCACTAATCAACTAAAGAAACTCTTCGCCACTCATGGTCTACCAGATGTATTAGTATCGGACAATGGCCCACAGTTCACAGCTTTAGCTTTTGAACAATTCCTCGCAGAGCAAGGTATACGACATGCTCTGACAGTGCCAGCTCATCCGGCGGTGAACGGAAGGGTGGAACGCATGGTTTGATACATGAAAGAAGCATTAGAAAAACTTGAAGGGGGCGACATGCAAGACAAAATCAATACCATGCTCACCATTCGACATATAATGCCGTGCACATCAACAAACAAGAGCCCAGCTGAACTTTTAATGGGCAGAAAATTGCGCACATATCTGGACAGACTACACCCCACCTACAACCCCAAGAAGCCACCAGACTCCTCCAGTAAGTACCGCACGTTCATACCAGGCGACCTGGTATACGCAAAAAATCTTACCAGAGACCCGTTGTGGTTACTGGCCACGATAACACAAATCACAGGCCCCCAATCGTACCGGCTAGAGACAACTGACGGCAGAACATGGAAAAGACACATCGACCAACTACGGTCTCGACACATCGAACACAACACCGACACACCCCGGAACATGGTGCAAACACATTCACAAAACCAAATAGACAATAATAATAAAACCAGAGAGGGCGGGGGGACCCTTAAATAATAAAGGAAAGGAAAACCCTCCATTAACAAACCACCAACCAGAAACTGAAAACCCAAAAAGAAATAAAAACTACTTACCATTTGGCGAATTCGAAAGAAAAGAGCTGGAGGAGAACCAGGGAAGAAGCAGCCGAGCCGACTCTACCTGCCCAAGCATGCCAGAAGGGAGCGACAACGCCCGTCCAACCAAACCAACAAAGCACGGTGGGAGTGGCACAGCTGAATCACCCTTCCAGGAGGTTCCAGAGAGAAGAACGGGAGAGACGGAGAGCCTGTCCGAACCGACCGAGGTCAATGCAGAGACTGAACTGCGCAGGTCAACTAGGACCCACAAAAGCCCCGCCTACTTACACGACTACGTCACATAACGTTGGATCAAACCAAGAGGGGAGGGGTGTAGTATACTTGTTTTGCATACTCGTAATACTGCCTTCCTATTGGACAGATACTGCCACCTCGCGATTGGTAGATAACGACAGTTCTGTTTGGCCGCCTAAGCGGCGGGAGTTTTAAATAAATGCCATTGGTTGCGAGCCGCGAGCAGCCGCTATAAAAGGGGCTGCCGCGGCTCGACTTTAGTTGAAGTTACTGACAGTTAAATAAAGAGCTGAACTCAACTCCAGTCTCGAGTCTACTTTGTTCTGGCGATAGAACAATAATCATTGTCCAAAACAATTTAAGCTCTGAACAAAGCTATACAAATGTGAATAAAGCTATACTAAAAGACTTTAATCTGGTTCCAGGTCAAGGACACAAGTCTCATGGCTGGAGAACCAGCAAAGTGGATTTCATCTGTTGTTCTAAAGTTTAAGTCTGTACATTTCTTCAACATCACGGAAGGGAGAGAGACAAATTTCTTTCCTCTGTAAGGTCCCAGAAGTTTCCCTGAGCCACGGAGATGCCAAAGAGTGCGACTCGAGTTGAGGCTTGCAAAAATAAGAGCTTTTTTATTCTTTGGCCAAAGCAAAAAGTCTGGGTGAATACTATGTCCAAAACATACAGACAAAATGCATGTAAGGAATAGCCACACCCTGTGAGAGTGGCTCAGAGTGTTATATACATTTTACGCTGATAGAAACAAAGTTTATCCAATCAGAGACAAAGGTTTGTTATTAATGTGGGCAATGTCTTGCTCATGCCCTCCCCTTCCTTATCCATGGAATGTTCTTTGTCCATGCTCTGTCCATACTTTGTTATTTTACACAGTATCCCTTGTCCTTGTGTGTTCATGCTCCTATGCAGCCCCCCCTCACCACCACCACCACCACCACCACCACCCCGTGCTTATCTATGGAGCAGGATGTTCCTGGGAATTGTCTCCAAGGATGTGTCTAGCTCTGAAGCAAATTGCAGAGGCGAGAAACAAGATAGAAAAGGATACAATTCTCTTGCAGAATGAATTCTTAACAAATGATTTCCATCCTTAGCAAAACAGTACAAGCAACTTCTTTAACAGATGCAAAGAGCAAAGGTTAGATTGATTCATGTCAAAATGTCCTTTCCCCTCTATGAAGATGGAGGGAGACTAGATGGATTTATTGCAGTTAACTGGAAGCTACTTTTGCTTGCACTTTGATTGAAAGATAGACCTATTCTGGAGACAGAATCTGCTATATTTAATTAAACAACAGAAAGAGATTATATTAAGAAATAAACATGGTTATTTGACCCAGGATGATCTATTTATAACTTTTAGAATGATTTGGGATAGATAAGATGCCAGGAGAAATTTTCTATAAGTGGATTACAGTAACAGCTTGCTAACAGTTTTGAAACTTTAATTTTGTTCTGTTTTACTATTATTGTTCTTCCTGTTAACTGCTTTGTCATTAATATAACATATAGAAAACAGATCAATACATTTCAAATAGATTTAGTCAGGGGTGGGATTCAACCGGTGTTACTACCGGTTCAGTACTTACCCTTTTTTTTTTTAGCTTTGTATTTTAAATTGGTTTTGGATGAAATAAAAAATATATTTTTTAAAAAAGAAACAACCTGTTTTTTTACATCTTTTATATTTGATAATCTAACAATTGTGGAAATACCTTCAAAAGAGATAATATGCATTACAATGGTGATACTTTGCTGTTACAAATGGATTTTAAATTTGACTTCTTGTCTTAACCTTCTCATTTCAGGTATTATTTTTTCTCATGGTGAGAACTGGAAAGTGATGCGACGATTCACATTATCCACATTACGGAACTATGGAATGGGCAAGAGGACTATTGAAGACAAAATCATTGAAGAGTGTAATGTCTTGACAAAGGCAATTAAGGCTAATGCAGGTGGGTTTTCATTTCCCCCTAATGCTTTACTAGGTAGCTTTCAGGACAAATGAAGAGTGTGAAATCATAATACCTTAAGAGACAGAGCAACTAGAATGCTGCCAAGGAATCAGCAGGTCAAAGGCAGCTTAGAGCACAGTAGAAATGTGGGTAGGGCAAGAGGCTCAGAAAAGGTCTTCCTTAGCTTTTGGGGCTGGAAAAGTGATGGATGGAGAGAAGCAGTTTCAGACTTACAAAATTCTGTTAGTGTAACTGTACAATAAACTAGAATTAGCTCATCTGATCATGTTTCCTGTCTGGTCTATCTAATAAGCTGACAGGATATCAACATCCTTTCTGGTAATATTCGTCGTGGGAATAGTTTCTTATTTCAAATTCTTGAATAGTTAGTTTTGTACAATCGAACAATCTCTTACAAATGAACATTTTAGGCTTACTAATTTGTTATTGTAACGTCCCAGAAGTTCCCCCAAGCCACTGAGATGCCAAAGAGAGTGAGACTCGAGACAAGGCTTGCAAAAAATAATAGCTTTTTATTTATGGCCAAAGCAAAAAGACTGGGTGAAACTATTTCTAAACCACAGGCAAAAAAGCATGTAAGGAATAGCCACACCTCTGGGAGAGTGGCTCAGAGTATTATATACATTTTTCCAGTTAGAAACAAAGTTTACCCAATTAGAGACAAAGGTTCATTACCAACGTGGGTCTTTATCTTCAAAGGTTTCATTGTTGAGGCCCCTGTCTCTGCCCTCCTTGTCTATGGATCATCCTTATAGCCCTGTGGGAAGGTTTTCCCCTCCTTAGCCAAGTTTTTTATTCAGCAGAATGCTTTCAGGTAACTCCCTACTCTGGTTCCTTTATCTATGGGCCTGATATTCCTGGATAACAATTTATGTTTTCAAGGATGTGCCTAGAGAGAAATAGAAGCAAGATAACAACTTTGCACTAACCCCAACCAGTATCAAAGTTACAATTTACTAAGCTAGAATTAGTTCCTAAGAATTAATTTCTGACAATATAAGCAGGAGCCAATAACAAAGGTTAATTCATAACAAATGATTTCTAGCAGTATATCATATCAGAAGCAAACAGCAAATATTGGTTTAATCCAGCGGTTCTCAACCTGTGGGTTGTGACCCCTTTGGGGGTTGAACGACCCTTTCATAGGGGTCGCCTAAGACCATTAGAAAACACATATTTTCTATGGTCTTAGGAACCGAGACATCAGCCTGGCATGTTCTACTTCCGTTGTCCCCCACCGCTGGAAGGTGAGTGTCCACGCGCAGCCCAACCATAAGTAGGCATGCAACTTTCGCAGCTGGCCGGGTGAAGTGCTCCTGGGCAGCAGCCAGGCTCCCTCGGCTGGCTCTGTGCTCAGGCACCCCACCTCGGGCAGAGGCTCAGCCGTGGCTGGCGAGGAGAAGCAAGCGGGGCCGCTTGGACAAAGGGCAGCTTGGCTGCTAGAAAGCTTGCCTGCCGCTCAGCCCGGCCTCACATGTGTCTGGCCGGGCGCGGCCCACCTGCTTCCGCCACAGTCAGAGAGCGCAGAGAGGCCAAGCCTGGAGGCTGCGGCTGCCTCCTGCCACCCAGGTGCTCCTGCTTCACCTGTAATCGGGAGGAGGAGAAAGCGGTGCTGGGGGGGCTGGCCGGGGGCACCATCAATCTGCCCTTCTGGGCCAGGTGTGGAAGGAGCCCAAGGAGGGGAGGGGCTTCCCACAGGAGAAAGACCAGCCCCGCTGCCCTTCTCTTGATGGTGACAGAGGGAGACGGCCTGGGGCAGGCTGGCCAATGCTCCCAGCCAGGCAGGGGTAGGAAGAGCAGGGTTGCAGGACCACCGGGGCCAGGCATCCCCTTCCCAGCAACCACTCTTCCAAGGCTTGCCGTTGGGGGCTCTGGGAAGGGCTGGACAGGCAAGCAGCACTGGGGCGAAGCGCTCCGTCTCTGGAGAGGCATCCGCATGGGTGGAAAAGTTTCACCTGGGTGGGCAAAGGGGCACTGCGAGCCCCGTGGGCAAAAGGGGTGCCAGGGCTGGAGCGAGGTGGGTGGTTTCCTCTGTTTGGGCCCAGCCCAGCCACTCCCCCCGGCCAACCTCAGCAAAGGCGAACGTAGGCAGCTCAGCATCCCTCCCCCACTGCAGCCCCCTCTAGAGCGTCTGCCCAAGAGGCTGGAGACAGCCCAAGAATCCCACTGCCCCTGCAGCTGCTGCCTGGCCTTTGGGCCAAAAGGCCATTGGGTCCCCTGGAAGAGGTTGAAGAAACCTTGTTCACATGGGCATAGAAGGGAGGGAAACCCCATGGGAAGTGGCAACAGAGGCCAAAGGGTGGCGTGGAAAGGCCCACAGGGGACCTCCAGGTCTCCCCCAGGTCCTTTCCTTGCAACTCAAGCCAGAGTCTGGCTCCCCTATGGCCGGAGCCCCTTGGCCTATGCTGGGATTGCTTGTGGGGGGTCCTGGAGCCTTTCTCCCACACAGAGGAGGGGGGAGCGGCACTGGCCTGGGCGAGCATTCTGGGGCTTCCCTCAGGCCGCTCCCCATCTGACTCCAGCACCAAGGCTCTGCCAGGGGAGGGGGGCTCTGACCCCAGGGCTCCCACCTCCCCCGCAGGCCGCAGTAGCAAAATTACAGTTTAGCAATGAAAATAATTTTATGATTGGGGGTCACCACAACATGAGGAACTGTATTAAAGGGTTGCATCATTAGGAAGGTCGAGAACCACTGGTTTAATCAATAACAAATATATAGTAGCATAAGCAATTCATAATAAAAGCAAATAGCCAATATTACTTTGATCACTATACTACTTCAGTATAATATAAGGGAGGATTGCTAGAGTATAATTATCCATATAAGGATAGAAGCTTGTTGTGAACTGGAGTTGTTGCTCCTTCCTACTTTAGGTCAATAATAATAATGTTTCAGTTTCTCAAAGAACATAAACACATCATCTAGGTGCATGAAATGATATACTGTACTTTATACTCTACCAATTTCTCCAACAAAAGTACTGTTTATTAATTGTCAACACTGAATTCCTCTGTATGATAATTTCAATTCAGTTATAAGTATCAAATTGAAATTGGGACACTTATTTATTTATTTACCAAGCAGATTTATTTGACTGCCAAATGCACACACAGTGACTCTGGGTAATGTACAACATTCCTCACTATTCATCATCATACCTAATTGATACCCTATATAGAGAGAAAATCATTCCATATTTTCCAGAATATTGATCCTTGAACCCCTCCCCCCTCCCAGCTTATAAAATATGTTGGATGAGTCTAGCACACAATATCAGAGCTGCAAAAATCAGCATAACCATGGGATAGCAGCAAAGAGATAACCATTGGCATATATGTTTGTTTAAATTTTTGCAACCCAGAATAGCAATATATTTATGTTGAATGATCTGAGAATTTTCAGATGAAATAAAATATTATCTCTGGGTACTGACTGTTTAAATGGTAAATCTGTTGTTAAAACGGGCATAATCTGAAATTAAAATGTAATTATTACCAGAACATTCATTTTTATCACAAAATTCCCCCCAAACAATTTGTAGTTTTCAATGTTTCCATTTTTCCATATTAAAATGACTTTCCAAATTTCATTCCTTAAAATCATTATTTTAAAATAACATACAACTCATATTTGTCTTAGTAATATCCAAATATTACTTTAAACCAGTTTTCCCCCTCAGTTTGATTTCATCTTCTGGTTTCATATTTTTTGTTACCATTTTAGTCTTCTGGCTATTAATCTTGAGACTTGCTAATAAACTAAAGTCCTTTAATTTTTCCATTCTCAAATCTGTCTAGTGGGATTTCTAGAATTAATGCCAAGTTATCCACATTCTTTTAAAATCTTCACTCCAATAATTATCTGTTCTTGTCTTCAAATGCTGTTTTATCTTCATTTAGGCTATAAATTCTCAATATGAAAAGTCTTAGCTACCTGTAGATTAACTTCCACCCCAACATTAGCCATCCAGGAGTGGCATGGATCTAATGAACAAGTGAACAAGTGAACAGGAGTGGCATGGATCTAATGAACAAGCTAAAAGTCATGAAGACCCTGGCCACTTTGAATCTGAGGGATTCATCAGGCTCAAATGGTTAGGCATCTTCACAATTTGATGTAAGAGCAAATCTGAGCTATTTTATCTGTGACGTACTCTGCAAGTTCCTTTGCTCAGCCCTGAACAAGGACAATAGATTTTCGCCCACCCAACGAACCCTCTTATCCATGATTAAACTATATATGAGGGAGGCCTTATTACAGACTGACCAGACATTTAATAACAGCAGCCAAAGCCAGGGCCTCTGTAAGTCTGCTGCTCAGGAAATAGAGTTGAGTTTAGGAAGCTCCAACAAAAGTGGAGCTATAGTGGTATATGACACATGGATAGAATTTTCCAAAAACATCCTATCTCCCCTCTCCCACCATACCTCCTCTGTAACCACTGAGATATACTAACCACCCCTAATCCCCCAGGTCCCAATATCCCACAACCTAGTTCCCCAAATAGGGGATCCTTGCCCAGAATCACTCTGAAACAAGATGGGCAGCAAATAAATGTAATAATAAAAATGAAATTCCCACATCTCTCAACCAAATATATGCAACTGAAGGGACAGGAGTAATCTAGGTCCCTGGGCATTTTAACACTCATTCTCAGTGCCCAGGAACACAAACACTACCCTTTATTCGTCAGCTATTCAGCCACTCCACCAAGATATTACATCTAGACTACACAAAGATCCCATGGTCTTACCAGAAGAATCAGTGCCTTACACAGGGAGAATCAATCTTTGCCCACAACGTAACCTGTAATCAGAGGATAACATTCAGACAACAAAATCTGACAGAACCACAACATGGTCATCACACCATCCTTTCTGGTGTGATGAAGAATGATGAAGACAAGATGATTCCCATACAGTGATCCACAACAAGAACAAGTCCTCCACTGTTACTAATTCTTCCCAGTTCATTCACCCAATATCATCTTGCTCTGATTTCCCAAAAAGAGAAGCAAAAGCTCTCCATTCAATAAGCTATAGGGAACCAGTCCTCAGCAAAATCTACTTAAGTGTCAAGCCACCACCATAATTAAGAAGCCAAATTTTGCTAGCTTGTGACTGTGCACCACTGCTGCCTAACACATAACCTCGCTCACCACCCCAGGAGAAACCCTCCCCCAACCTTTGACTATCAACACAGACAAAACACTCCTGTTGTTACTGCTTGCTGTCACAAAAAGAAAAAAGAAAACCCTCAGGACTGCCACCAAAAACCAGGTCTCTACTACCACTCATTCATTCATTCATTTATTTTATTTATTTGATTTGTCAATCACTTACATGATAATAGGTATAAGTATAAACATATAGTAGTTATGAATACATGAAATGGATACATGTAAGAAAAATAAAAAGAATCCATAGGACAGGGACAGTAGGCACAATGGTGCACTTATGCATGCCCCCTACAGACCTCTTAGGAAAGGGGTGAGTGTGCTATATTAGCATACTCCAAACCCTGACACCTGATTGGCCCGCACGGGCCGCAACCGGATTGGTTGACTCAGCAGCCGTGATTGGCACGCTGGGAATCTACCGCAATTGGCCGAGCCGATCACGGGAGATTCAAAGCGCTGCCATTGGCCGCCGAGCCACGAGCAATCCCTATATGAAGGGTTGCCGCGGCTCCAGTTTTCTTGTACTGAACTGAACACAAATAAAGAGCTGAAAGTTACTATGGTCTCGCGTCTCTCTGGGAACCGATCCTCCCTGATCTAACAGTGAGGTCAATAGTAGACAGTCTAAGGTTAAAGTTTTTGGGGTTTGGGGAAGAAACCACAGTCAGGTAGAGTATTCCAGACATTTGTTTTGTTCTTCTAAGTTGGCTTCTTCTTTATAGAACTCCTCCCCCTCTGGTTTATTGTGTTCTTGTGTATGCTGAGTCACCATTTCTAATTTCTGTAATACATAATTACACATTTCAAGTTTAATTTTTATCATGTCCCTTGTATCTTGCATATCTGATCTTATGTCTTGTAAGTCCAGTCTTATATCAACAAGTAGCTCCTCCATTATATCTTCTCCTTTTTTTCTTTTTCTTTCCTCTTCCTTAATAGTTGAAATCCTCTTCTTTGATAGATATATTCAATCCAGGTCCAGTATCTTATTTCAGCCAATATCTTTTGAGTTTATTTTCAACAATTCATACTCTTGAATCTTTATTCCACATCTTCTAATTAGCCTCCCAACTGTTTCCCAAATTACCGGGTGGTTCTATGACAATAATAAAGTTCCTTTTATTTTCTTTCAAGTTCCAAGATCCAAAGTCTCAGAAAGACCAGACGCTTGTTTTAAAACATATTAAAGTTTTCCTATACCATCAGGTGGCACTCTTGAGTCTTTTTCTTTTTAACTTTCTTTGTTGAACATGATGTTTTTATTAAGTTCGCTAATTTCAATCATTAGCTATTCTTTTCAACACACTCAATTCCAGCATTTAGTTATGTCCTTTAAGTGCGCACAATTCAATATCTGTCCAGTGTAATTTTTAAACCTTTGTTGTTTTAATGTATTTTCTTTTACATTTCTCCTCCAGATTAGTCCAGTAAAATAATCAAATCCAAATTTAAAAACCCATTTTCTTTTTTTCTTTTTTTGTAAATTTTATTTGAGTTTTCACAAAAAGAAAAGAAATACAAGTAAAACATCTTTTTTGAAAGCAGCATAATCCCGGGTTACATCTCTTCGTACAGACACAAATTCAAGTTCATGCTAATTTTTATATTCCATTCCATATCTTATTACTATTCTACATTTTCTACATACTTCTCCCCTCTTTTAACTTTCTTAATTTTATTTTATTTATTTCATCTCAATTCAAATCATTGTACTTATATTCTTTGTCTGTCCTGTTTTAACTGTCTACTATCTTTTCTCATTAAACAAAATTTCTCCTGTAATCACTGATTGGAGTATGACGCCTTTATATCATTCCCCTAAAATTATAACACAATATAATACATAACTTCCATTCGGATTCTGCTTGGCACATTCTAAAACTACACACTGTATTCTTGAAAAAAGAAAACAAATTATAAATGTATAATATAATTAAAACAACAATCCATTCCAATTCAATTCTATCATCAATATTAATATTCATTTAAATCTTAACATTTTGCATATTACTCTTCAGATAAATATCATACTTCTATGGGAACAATTATAAACTTTCCATAGTTAATTCCCCCCCCCTTCACTTATATTTTATAAAACATTGACTAATTAAAATGTTCCCGTTCCTTCCTAATTCAATTTTCTCATTTATTTTATTTCATTTATTTTATTCACAAACATTTCCCCAAACCACAAACATTTTCCCAAACCACAACTACTTTATCTCTCTTTTTAATCATATGTTGTTTCCAATTTTCTAAAATTATTTCTATTGCAAATATAACAATACAATCTTATGTACCTTCACAGAATCCCTTTTTCAGTTAGATTTTCACCCATTATCTCTAAATAGGTCCTGTTTCTTTACATCTTGCTCCAAGCCTTTGTAACTTCTCTTCCTTTCCTTCTTCCCTCTCTTCTTCTCTCTCCCCTTTTTACCCCCCTGTCTCTCCACCTCCATTTCCCTCTTCTGTATTCCCCTTTTCTGTTGCTTTCCAACATTATATCCACTTTTCAAATTATTTTTCCCTTCTTTGGCTGTTTTTTTTAGTCTTAAATTTTCCATTCTCTTTTCCCCCCTTTCCCCTTTCTTCCTCACATAGAGTTACTTGTTCATTAAAGATGGCTTCTTCTTTGTCCCAGTCTTCTTGTTTTGCAGTCTTTTCTTGTTGTTTCTCGTAGTTGCAGATCTCCATTTCTAAGAATTGAAAAACAAAGCCAAAAGAGCCCTTCCCTTCTTGTGCATCTTCTTTGTATTTTTTAAGTTCCATTTTCAATTCATCCAGAAGCGATGCCATTGTAAAAAAAATTTAAACAACCACCCAATTGGTTTTAGTCATTCAAATATAATAACCAAAAATCCAAAAGTCACCAGACAATCCAAATACACGCAAGCTGTTTCTTTTTACACTTTCTTTTTTTTTTCACTTTCTCTTCCTGGGGTTACTATTTAGTTGCAAAATCTCAGTTAAAATGTATCTTTTAGAAGTCTTGTTGAAGCTTTACTTTAGATTCTTTTGAAGTCCAGGCAGTCTCCTCCCTCCAGATCCTGCCCTTATTCTTTTCCTCCCCTTCCTGCTTATAAAAGGAAAAGTTTTTAATGTCCAGAAATCTTTATTGTCCCTTTGGCATTTAGTTGTTTTTTCAGCTTAATTGCCTATTGATGCCAAAGCGGATTTTTCCGATTTCTTATTCCGATCTCTTAGTTGTCAATGTAAGGAAGGAGAGAGAAGAAAAAAAATATTTCCCTTTTCACTTTCTTTCGTTGCTTCTGACCTTCTTTGGGAGCAATGTTATCTTTTGTTCCAGGGTACCTTAATTGTTGTTTTTTTCAGCTTAACCCGATCAGCCAAAAACTTTTACTTCTTATCTTCCTCCTGCACTTTCTTTTCCGGTTGAGTTCTTCTTTGAAGCAGCCATTTCTGACCACCACTCCTACCGCCTTCGGGAAAGGGAGTTTGGCCAGCTGAGGAGGAGAGATGCGACTCCCCTCGACCCTGCTGGTGATCTCCCCCCTCTTCACCACCTCTACGGGGTGGTTTAGCCCCGAAACCAGCCGGCTCGGGGCGCTCCAGCGGCGAGCCCAGTCACGATCACGGATTCCTGTCTGTCACTGAAGCCCTGCAAACTGGAACCAAAAACCCATTTTCTTTCTCACTTTCTCTGGTCGCCGCTTCCACACACTTTCCTCCAAAATAGCCCTTTAATTTGATATGGGGGTACCTCAAAAGCAATGTCCTTTGCCTGGTTCACACTCTGCCTGCTACTTCTCTCTCCAGCACAAAACTTAGTTTCCCGGAATGTTCTTTGTCTTTGTAGTGGCCATTTTAAGACCACTGCTGCAGCTTGCCTTCGGGAGGGATTTTCCTGTCAGGGATGAGAGTTGCGGCTCTCCTCAACCCTCCAGGTGATTTCCCCCTTCTTCACCACCCCACCAGGGTGGTTCCAGTCCCGATCGGGACCTTCCAGCAAGAGAGCTCGGGCGAAACTGTGCACGATCGCGGATTCTGCATCGACACCGACGAGGAACAAACCGGAAGTCAAGTATTCCAGACATTGACCACTCTGTTGCTGAAGTGGTATTTTCTGCAATCAAGTTTGGTGCAGTTAACCTTGAGTTTGTATTTATTGTGTGCTCTTGTATTGTTATGGTTGAAGCTGAAGTATTCATTGACAGGTAGGACGTTGCAATGTATGATTTTATATAGTATACTTAGATCAGACTGAAGGCAGCGTAGTTCTAGGTTTTCTAGGTCTAGAATTTCAAGTCTGGTGGCATAAGGTATTCTGCAACGAGTAGAGGAATGGAGAACTCTTCTTGTGAAATATTTTTGGACTTTCTCAACTGTGTTAATATCAGATACGTAATGTGGGTTCCAGACTGATAAGCTGTATTTGAGTATTGGTCTAGCAAATGTTTTGTATGCTCTAGTTGGTAGTGTGATATTACCAGAGAAAAAGCTACATAGGATTAAGCTAACAACTCTTAATGCCTTTTTGGCTATGTACTTACAGTGGGCTTTAGCACTTAGATCATTAGATCAGCTGCCAGCTGCATTGCACCAGTAAGCATAATCGAGCAAGCTTCCTCCAAAGGGTTCCTGGTGCAGCTCCCACCAGTGATGTCAATCAGCAGAAGCAAAGAACCAGTACATCTCTCTCTTGTCACTGCCAACAGCCTGAAAGGAAGTCTGAATCCTGAAGTCTAGCACATTGGATCAAGGTCTGACTCAGTAAACTGGTGCTCCACCAGAGTGTGCCAAACATAACCAGATAGGCTCCAGAGTCTCCACCAAAACACCATGCCTCTCATGCCTTCCTCCAACAATCCCACACATTGTAACCCAGCATTTCCCATCCAATACCCTACAATAATCCAAATTGAAATATTTTTGAAACTTGGCAGCCATCTGCTTTTTAAAACTGTGATCATTTAATGAGATTATATCCAGAGTTTACCCTTAAGGACTTCCTCAATTGCAAAGAAACCATTACTGATGTATGAACAATAAAAATACAGTTGTGCCTCTGTGACAATCAGTTTCCATTCAAGTAGTTGTTCACATTTTTAAATTCAAATACCTTCTATTTTATCAGCATTGACTGCAGTTTCTATGATATGCTCCCTTTATGTAAGCTGATTTTGACTCTAAATTCATTAGCAATTGTGAGAAGTACATAAAAATGAATCAACAGACTTTTGATAATCTGATCCATAGGATGCTTTATTAGGAAAATACTGCAGTGTGGACCCCTTGACTCTAAAACCATGTTTAGGAGAGAAGGAGACACCCCCATTTAGTGAATACAGCTTATATAGGTTTATCAAATCACATGGTTACATAACACTTCCTGTTTCCCATATATGGACATTATACAATGGTTTCATAAGAAAGTTCCAACCTTCCATGGACAACTCCCAACATTGTCATTATAGTTAGATTTCCTGTTATTCAAATTCCAGAAGATTATAAGAGAACATTAATATCTCTTAATGTGATTTATAATGTCAGAGCACCCCAGCACATACCTCTAACTTATGCCAAGTACATAGTTTTGCAATCTTGTATTTTTTTCTAGCAGAAAACACGTTACGTAAATGTTCTGAGCTTTAAAAGTTCAGACTGTGAACACAAAATGGTTTCAGTTCGGCTCTTTATATTCTCAGGTGTAATAACCAAATTTTCAGCATTCATTCAGAATTCTATTTTGATCTATTGTTTGTTGTCCAGGAAATCCATTTGATGTCCAAAGAGTTATAACTGCTGCTGTTTCCAACATCATAGTTTCTATTCTACTTGGGAAGCGCTATGACTATGAAGATCCCACATTTCTACGACTTCTGGAAATAATCACTGAAAATATACATCTTTCAGGGACCCCAAATATATTGGTAATCTAATATTTCATTTGAAGAAAAAATATGTGAGGTGTAGGCAGATGTACATCATTTTGCTTTATTGCTAAGCAAAGCATGTTGCTTGTCATAGCAAGATTGTGTTCAAATAATAAAATGAACATGATATCATGATTCAAATTTTATATAGTTGCATTGAAATATCTGATGTAAGTATGCAAGTCACTTTTTTCGGCTGTGACATCACTGACTGTCTCTTCTTTCTATAAGCAAATGTCCATGTTACTTTTGAATGCACTCAAATTGTAGGGTTGGCAGCCTTCTATTGAAAATGCCATTTCAATCTCTTTCCCTCTCTCTCACACACAAACACACTTTACTCCACAACTCGAAAAGTACTACATAGTTTCCTTGATTTGAACTTGCATTCAATTTCTTAGATTGACCATTCTCATTGCTTGTTTGGGAATCAACAGGATGCGAGTATGAGGAACTCATTTAAGAATATATTGAAAAATGAACATTTCTTCTTCCAATAATTGTATGGAGGTTTAGTTCATGAGATTTGGGCTTTAGTGAATTTGAAATTTTGACTATGTATAGCTTCCTCAATTATCTGCTTTTGCTTATTATTGGGGTTTATTTTTGTTGACTTATGGAACATCATTTTCATTAAAATGCTTTAAGATGTCTGACAACTGTATTCAGATTATTCAATGTTCTTAATATATATATATATTTCTTCATCTTTCTTTCAGCTATATAACATATTTCCTATGTTGGGCTTCCTTTTGGGTGCACGTAAAAAAGTAACAAATAACAGAAAGGAGTTCCATGATTTCCTACAGACTACCTTCATAGAATATGTCAAAAATCTTGATGAAAATGACCCAAGGAATTTTATTGATTCATTTCTTATTCAGCAAAGAGAGGTAATGGATTATTTTATATATGCCTTGAAGTACAAGTGTTTTTTAGTATTTTTACATGTGCTTGGTGAAAATTCTTGCTTTAGAAATTTGTGTGTGTGTGAACAGGAGGGGGGACCAAATTTGTTGTCCTTTCTAATCATTCTTTGTTTCAGAGCCTGCAATCATGTCAATTACAGCCAATTTACTGTGTTCTTGTTATTATTGTTGTTGTTTGCATTGAAGAGACCTTCAATATGTATATTCTGATCAAACCTTTGGTGGGCCAGTTGATTTTTTTTTTTTGATTTTTTTTTTTGGTATAACCATTTTATTGTATATAATCAGGTACATCAGGGAGACAGCAGAGAATGTGGGCTGGAGCAGGCGTGGAATAAATATTAAAATCTTCAGACTGGGGAAGAGATAGTGGAGGATTGCAAGTTGACTTTTGCAGGGGATGGAGGGCAGCTAATGGTTGGTGTCCCTTCTTTTCTGGCTATAGTCTGAAAACATTAAGATGTGATTTCAAAACATGAGACCTAAAGGTCCTGCTTTTTCATATCAGATTGGATGTAGGAAAAACATCAATTATCTGGGACTTAACCACTGGCCTGGCACTTATTATGGAGGCCTGGCAGAGAGAACTGGAGATTGTTAATGAAATTAATGAAATCTTTAAGAATTTTACTGACTGGACATTTCATCTGAAAGAATGTTGTGTTCAATTCTGGGACCTTATTTTCAAAAGGCTAATGATAAGCTAGAGAGAATTCAAAGGCTAACAGCAAAGATGATTCAGGAATGTGAGGACATGCCGTATGAGAATAGGCTGAAGGAACTTGGGATGTTCAATTTGGAGAGAGAAAAATTTAATGAAGACATGATAGCTACATTCAGAGGTATTAGGAAAAGTTACCCAGAAGGTAGATGGGAGCTATTTTTCAAATTTCAAAGTAGGACTAGAAATTTCAGGTATAAGTTGAAGCTATCTAAATATTGTTGAAATATAAGGAAAATATGGTAGGATCTGTACAATAATGGAATCATCTGTCTACTGTATGCAGCTTGTGAGTTCTCTATCTTTGGAGATTTTCTTAAAGACTAAAGTGATCTTTCACAGATGGGCTAATTGATATTCCTTCAATGCTGCAAAGAGTTGGAGAAGATGGTTACTATGATCTCTTCTTACTCTACAATACTTTGATTGTATGATGATAATTTGCTTGATTTTGCATGTTTGCTGCTACCAAATGTAGACAAGACAGAATAATGGTACAGCTAGGGTGCCTTCCCACTTGCTACATGAAGCATATATATAATCCTGAAGACTTGGAATTTAACCCAAACATAGTGAAACTCCTGTTGTACTTTGAAGAGAACAATGGTTTATTTTATGAAACACCTGAAAAATAGCAGTGTTCTTTGAAAATGTTGTTGAAGTCCAAGCTGATCAACAATAAATCGTTATTATGGCCATTAGATCAGAAAACACTACATAGAAGCACATAGACCTAAAATTATAGATAAGAGTAAAAAGTAGGCATAAAATACAATAAAATGACATAAAAATAACATTAACGTGATAAAATAAAAATAACAACAATGATCACCAAGTTCAATGCTAATCTTCAGTCGTTTAGCATTAGATCTTCCCATGCTATGTAGCATATCGGGCAGCAAGGGACTTCTAGTACTTTTGGTTTGGGATGAGTACATCAGTGTCTTCCCATATGATGTTTAAAATCTTTAAGTTGTCTATGAACATTCTTCACCATATATTTTGAGGGCATTCTCATGATCGTTTGGCACCAAAGGGGATCCATCTCATTGCCCATCTTGGAAATCTGATTATTCTCCATAATGGAGTATATGATCTGCATGTTCAAGTTTTCTGGGTGCATTATGTTATGTACAGGTGAAAGTCGAAAAATTAGAATACCGTGCAAAAGTTCATTTATTTCAGTAATGCAACTTAAAAGGTGAAACTAATATATGAGATAGACTCATTACATGCAAAGCAAGATAGTTCAAGCCGTGATTTGCCATAATTGTGATGATTATGGCTTACAGCTCATGAAAACCCCAAATCCACAATCTCAGAAAATTAGAATATTACATGCAATCAATAAAACTAGGATTGTACATAGAACAATATTGGACCTCTGAAAAGTATAAGCATGCATATGCACTCAGTACTTGGTTTGGGCCCCTTTTGCAGCAATTACTGCTTCAATGTGGCATGGCATGGAAGCTATCAGCCTGTGGCACTGCTGAGGTGTTATGGAAGACTAGGATGCTTCAATAGTGGCCTTCAGCTCTTCTGCATTGTTCAGTCTCATGTCTCTCATCTTTCTCTTGGCAATGCCCCATAGATTCTCTATGGCGGTCAGGTGAGTTTGGTGGCCAATCAAGAACAGTAACCCCACGGTCATTGAACCAGGGTTTGGTGCTTTTGGCAGTGTGGGCAGGTGCCAAATCCTGCTGGAAAATGAAGTCAGCATCCCCATAAAGCTCGTCTGTGGAAGGAAGCATGAAGTGCTCCAAAATCTCCTGGTAGACGGCTGTGTTGACCCTGGACTTAATGAAGCACAGTGGACCAACACCAGCAGATTACATGGCTCCACAAATCAACACAGAATGTGGAAACTTCACACTGGACTTCAAGCATCTTGCAATGTGCATCTCTCCATTCTTCCTCCAGACTCTGGGTCCTTGGTTTCCAAATGAGATGCAAAAGTTGCTCTCATCAGAAAAGAGGACTTTGGAACACTGAGCAACAGACCGGTTCTGTTTTTCTTTAGCCCAGGTAAGATGCTTCTGACGTTTGTTGTTCAGGAGTGGCTTGACAAGAGGAATACGACATTTGAAGGCCATGTCCAGGATCCATCTGTGTATGGTGGCTCTTGATGCACTGACTCCAGCCTCAGTCCACTCCCCAACACTTTTGAATGGCCTTTTCCTGACAATCCTCTCCAGGCTGCGGTCATCCCTGCTGCTTTTTCTTCCACACTTTTCGCTTCCACATAACTTTCTATTAATGTGCTTTGATACAGCACTTTGAGAACATCCAACTTCTTTTGCAATTACCTTTTGAGGCTTTCCCTCCTTATGGAGAGTGTCAGTGATGGTTTTCTGCACAACTGTCAGGTCAGCAGTCTTTCCCATTATTGTGATTCCTACTGAACCAGACTGAGAGACCATTTAAAGGCTCAGGAACCCTTTGCAGGTGTTATGGCTTAATTAGCTGATTAGAGTGGGACACTTTCAGCCTAGAATATTGAACCTTTTCACAATATTCTAATTTTCTGAGATTGTGGATTTGGGGTTTTCATGAGCTGTAAGCCATAATCATCTCAATTATGACAAATCACGGCTTGAACTATCTTGCTTTGCATGTAATGAGTCTATCTCATATATTAGTTTCACCTTTTAAGTTGCATTACTGAAATAAATGAACTTTTGCACGATATTCTAATTTTTTGAGTTTCACCTGTATTTTGCAGGAGAAACTCTTTTGGAGCACTTCTTCATTAGTAACATGGTCAAAATAGAGAGTCTTTAGGGTTCAATGAAAGCATCATTGTTGGAAGACAAAGTCTTTTGTTAATACTCGCTGATACCTTTCAAGTCTCACTGGCATAAAGAACTTATAAATAATCTACAGTCATAGGGGGAATAAATAGAACAAACATAGGCATAAAATTGGGTAACTGAAAAAGTACATCAGAGTCCTGGTCAGATAGAAGTGACAGATAAGCACGATACTTTTTTTAGTGTTTTTTTTTTTAAGATGGGATAGATGAATGTCTTCTGATATTCACTGGAAAAAGAGCAAGAAAGGAACATGTTGCTCCCCAGAGCTGTCCCCACATGGAAATATACACTGCTGAAGTGAGATGCTTGTAAAACGTTCCCACAGGACTGTGGAGGGAAGCAGTCCAACCTGGCCAAGATGAAGGACGAAGGAGAGAGGGGATGATAGCACGTGCCCACAATCTATGAATTGTGGGGTTGGATACCAGACTTACATTGGTTTGGAAATCAGTACCCCAAGTACATTGCCCTGAATGATCAATGAAAAGAAAAACTTTGCATTTTCTGTGTCATCTCTCTTCTATTGTCACTAATTGTCTCAGTCTTCATAAACGGCACATGTTTAAAACAAACACATCTTTTTCTATGCAAGTATTCAGCAAATAGATGGGTGGTTTCAAAATATGATACATAAATAAGCAAAATTAAATAATGGCAGTTGTCATTTCTTTTCAGAAATTACTTTCTTGTTCACACACATCCATTTCATGTTAGATGAGAGAATAACATTTTTCCCCAGGATCACATTCACAATTTGCTGCAAAACCTTTAACAATTTCTTCATTTCACACAATTCTTGACACTATCTATGTTAGCTTAATGATGATTCAAAACATCTTGGAAGAATTTTCAGTATAATATTCAGAACATTTATATATTTTTTCAAGTCTCTTATGTTGCAAACCACTATCAATGTATATGATAAATAGAAAGTTTTGGTATAAATGCAATGATCATAATAATTCCTATCATAATAACAACAAATTAAACAAACCAATACAGTAACCCATTCTCCCTTTCTACAGTTTTTTAAATTTTTAGTACAGAAAATTAAAATATAAGTTCGGGGGGGATTTTACAAGAACAATACCAAACTAAATAAAGACATTAAAATGTGAAAAGACAAAAAAACAAAAACACATATTATCCTTCCTAGCTGAGCACTGACAAATATATTGCAACAGTAATAGCTTTCTTCCACTGCAAGTCAGGTTCAAGATTTATAAACTTCTAGTTCTATTTGGAGCCACTGACCTGTTATACATCTAACTATTATAATAGTTAACCAGTTAATCAACAACAAACTAACTCTTGTAAACAACCTGTTGTAATGAGCTCATAGAAATTCTACAAGTTTCTTATCTACCACAAATCACTCCAATCATTATCTCTAATCCATAGAAGATCAAATATCCTTGTTTGATTCTTATTAAGTCATAAATCTCGGTTGTAAATGTCTCTGCAGCATCCATTGTTTAAAAGGTCCCTCTGGAGGCACAGGATTCATCTTTCAGAAAATCTAGTCCTTCACTTATTATGTTATTATTATAACATATCCATTATGTCTGAATTTCTTGTATTCATGTCCTGATCAATCTTTTCTGCCGATCTGTAATTTTTAGACCAGGTTCTTCCTTCTTCATGTCTGACACAAACAAATCAGATTCCAATTTATCAAATTGAAGATCAAGTCCAACTGTTATTTTCTGCTGTGGAGTATCATCCTATACTTGATTTAGAACCGTTGTTAACCCATCAATCTTTTTTGTGTACAACTTTTTTTTAAAAAGGCTATAAGTTAGAAAGCATTCTTTTTTCAAAATCTTCCCAGAAAGCTTTATCTCCATTTTGAAAAACACACTTTTCCTTCCAAGGAAAGAGAAATAGACACATCATTAAAACAAGAGAGGGAGATAAGTTAATTTTTTATCTCCATAGAGATAAGGTAATTTTTCCCCCAGGGTGAAAAGTAATCAAAAGAAAGGAAATTTCCCATTTCTTTCTTTCTTTCTATAAAAAAAAATGGTAAAAATAAAATCCTTATAATCCAATGTAAATTGGGTGACTTTCACTACCAGAAAATGAATTATGACTTCTTACAGAAAGTGAAAATATTTTATAGTTCAATAATAAACAATGAGAGAACAAAGAAAAAATTGTAAAGAGTTGTCAGATGTCAGAAATCAACTAGACCATTAAAGTACAGATAAAAAATAGAGACATTTTAAAAGTGCAATTAAAATCAAGGCATGTTTAAAACAACTGAACAGCTGAAGGGCAAATATAGTTAAAAAAAACCCGACCTTCTAATTGCTCCTTACCAAGAATTGCAATTTTCAAGATCTCTTTACTCCGAAGGCTCATGATCATTCAAAAATCTTAGATTCTTCCAAGCTGCTCACGTTTAATTCTAGGGAGTAGAGCCACCAAATAATCAGCTATTCAGTGGCAGGCAGGACAGAAAAAAATTGCCTGCCACTCTCAGCACACCATCTTGGGGAAAGTCCTTCTTGGGAAAAGTCTCTCAGCTGCCCATTCTCCTTATTGTGTTTTCCATCCTGGTTATAATTCTATGGTCTAATGCTTTTGGGAATGATGAACTTTTGTTCTTCCTTCTGTTCTTCCTTTTGCCAATTATATATTTTAGATTGATGACAGAGATTGTCAGAGAAAAGGGTGAAATAAAAATGCGAAAGAAAGAAAGAAAGGTTAATATATAGTAGGTTCAATGCACTATGTCAATGTCTTTCTCTGTATAGTCACCAATGTTCCTGATTAATATAGATCAGGGATCCCCAACCTTTTCGACGCCTTGCGGCCCGGTTCGGCGTCAGCTGGGCTGCCGCGCCCGGTTCCGGCATCAGCTGGGCGCGCCATCTTTTTGACGAAAATCACTTCCGGTGACGCGTCACGGAAGTGATTTTTCGTCAAAAATGGCGGCCCAGCGCTCGGGTGAGTGAGCTTTTCGGGTAGAAATGGCTTTCTACTCGGAAAAAGCTCACCCGAAGCGCTGGCGCCGCCATCTTTTTGATGAAAAATTGCTTTTTTACCAAAAAAGATGGCGGCGCCCAGCAACCAGCGGCCCGGTAAGGCTTGTTCCATGCGCCCGGTACGCAGTCCAGCTGGACCGCGGTTGGGGACCCCTGATATAGATGACTTTTCTCTGCATTTATTCCCTTTATTTTCTTTACTGTAAAGAAGCACAGCATCTCCACTGTTTTTGGATGACAGCTTCAATAGTCCTTTAACATTTTGTAAAAGGTAAATGATGCTCCCAAATATGGACTCCACTAAAGTATATAGTCCACTGATGAAGTGTCCTATTAATCTTCTAGAATTTAGGTTGTATGAGTATATTGTATTTCCTTGATAGTTGTTCTCTTTTTTAAAATATACTTCAGGAGAATAAGAAGATGGCTAATGGATATTTCCATAATGAAAATCTTAAAGCTGTTTCGAGTAACTTATTTGCTGCTGGTACAGAAACAACTGGAAGCACTCTGCGCTGGGCCATACTCCTGATGATGAAATACCCAGAAATCCAGAGTAAGCATGTTTCATTGTATTGTCTTCCAATCAAAAATAGAATAGTTAGTAAAAAAAGACTTTTGGTAGATGAGAGTATTATTTGAACAAGGGAAAATAGGAAGTAAGAATAAATTGTCCTTTCTGTTGATATTTTAAGGAACTCATCAATGTAAGAATATGAAGAAAGAAGTATAAGATATTTCTGCATTGACAGTTCACGCATGTTTGTTTGTTTGTTTGATTGGTTTGTCAATTGCTTACAAGATAATAGGTTTAAGTAAAAACATAGTTATGAATACATTGATACATGTAAGAAAAATAAAAGAAACAATAGGATAGGGATGGTAGGCACATTGGTGCACTTAAGCACGCCCCCTACAGACCTCTTAGGAAAGGGGTGAGTTCAATAGTAGGCAGTCTAAGATTAAAGTTTTTGGGGTTTGGGAAAGAAACCACAGAGTCAGGTAGAGTATTCCAGACATTGACCACTCTGTTGCTGAAGTTGTATTTCCTGCAATCAAGTTTGGTGCGATTAACCTTGAGTTTGTATCTATTGTTTGCTCTTGTGTTGTTATGGTTGAAGCTGAAGTATTAATTGACAGGTAGGACATTGCAATGTATGATTTTATATACTATACTTAGATCGGACTGAAGGCAACGTAGTTGTAGGTTTTCTAGGTCTAGAATTTCGAGTCTGGTGGCATAAGGTATTCTGCAATGAGTAGAGGAGGGGAGAACTCTTCTTGTGAAATATTTCTGGACTTTCTCAACTGTGTTAATATCAGATACATGATATGGGTTCCAGACTGATGAGCTGTATTTGTGTATTGGTCTAGCAAATGTTTTGTATGCTCTACATTACCAGAGAAAAAGTTACGTAAGATTAGGTTAACAACTCTTAATGGCTTTTTGGCTATGTAGACACAGTGGGCTCTAGCACTTAGATCATTAGAGATGAGTACTCCAAGATCCTTGACAGAGTTTGGATCATCAACAACGTCTTGACTATTCAGCCTGTATTTTATTTTCTGATTTTTTTTGCTAATATGTAAGACAGAGCATTTATTTGTTGAGATTTGAAGTTGCCATTTGTTTGACCATTCTGATACATAGTCAAGGTCTTTTTGAAGGGTAGTAGTATTGTCTGCGGTGTTGAATAGCTTTACATCGTCAGCGAAGAGAACGCAGTTGCTCTTAATATAATCACAGAGGTCATTTATGTAGAGTATGAAGAGAGTTGGTCCTAGAACACTGCCTTGGCGGACACCACTGTTGACAGGTACAGAATTTGATAGGACGCTCCCAATTTTGTCCATTTGTTGTCTGTTTGACAGGAATGCTTCTATCCAGTTTTGCAGATGTCCAGGGATACCATAAGGTTTTAGTTTTAGTAGCAGTTTGTCGTGTACCACTGAATCAAAGGCTTTACAGAAGTCTATGTAGATTACCTGTATTGCTTTGTCCTGATCGAGTTGCGTAGTCCATATGTTTTTGCAGTGTAAGAGTTGCAGATTACAGGATAGTTTTTTTCTGAAACCAAATTGTTTATTAGAGAGTAGGTTGTTTGTCTCTAAGTGGAGGATAATGGATTGATTAATAATTGATTCCATGACTTTACAGGTGACGCAGCATAAAGAGATTGGTCTGTAATTTTCAACTAGGCTAGGGTCTCCCTTTTTGAAGATGGGGATGACCGTGGCTTGTGACCATAGTTTTGGCAAGGAACTGGTCTTGAAAGATTTTTCAAAGTTTATGCTTAGAGGTTCTGCTATGGCAGTGGGTAGCTTTTTTAAGAAGTAGGCACATATTCCATCCGGTCCAATAGATAGAGATGGTTTTAGATTGCGTAGTGCTTTTTCAGCATTGTCTTCTGTAAAATCGATATGTATTAGATCATTGTAGTTGTCTGTGGTTCGACTAGGAAATACTGGGCATGATCCATTGCTGTTTACAAATACTGAGCTAAGGAATGTGTTAAAGAGGTTGGCTTTAATGGTGTCATCATCATTGCAGTCTTTACCATTAGGTCCTTTCAGGGGTGGGATGGACCTTGAGTCTTTCAGTTTGTTATTTACAAAATTAGAAAGCGCGGGTGGAATTGGTGCATAGAAAGTTTTCCTCTTGTTTAATGTGATAATTGGTGCATTCAGTCTTTATCTGGTGGCATAAATTTTTGTATCGACTTTTGAAGTTGGCAATGTGACCAGATTTGTTTTTCCGCCAAAGTGATTTCTTTTTGGATTGAAGCTTCCTTATTGTTATGGGTAATCTGTTTTTTTCTGGTTTTTGAAGTTGTTATTGGTACATATAGTTTGATGACTCTTTCGACTTCAAGTAAAAATATGTTGTAATGATCTTCAACAGTACTGCATCCAGTGAATAGAAATATTATACTATTATATTATGAATAGAAATGTATACTTCATTTTGTGCTTTCATCACCCACTCTATTATTTCTTAGAAGAATAGCACATCACACCCTAATATGAGCCAAGACTGAATACACTGTTCTGTTAAGAAAGTTGTATTCCAATCATGATATGACTTTGACTCATCTCTATGTGCTCCACCCAACATTTCATTCCTTCTAGAGTTTGAAAATGTAAACTGATAGTCAATTGATTGCTCATTTCTCCTCTGGATACAAATATTCATAAACAAGGAAAAAGATGGCAAAATGCTAACATAAAAGATCATAACTTTGTGTTATTAGGCATGCACTACAAATGTATTTAGCTATTTAATAATTCTGAATCTATTTAAGTTAAAACTTTCAAACATTATCCTTAGTATTTTTAAATATTGTCATTAACATTTTCTGTATCTATTTTCTTTAGAGATAAATATTGTGTTTCTCTAATGTACAGATAGTCGTCAACTTACAACCACAACTGGAACTGGCACTTCCATTGCTAAGTGAGGCAGTTATTAACTGAGTCATACCCAATTTTTTTTAAAAAAAATTTTTTTGCAACAGTTAAGTGAATCACCACAGTTGTTAATTAAATCATGTGCTCATTAAGCAAATCCAGCTTCCCAAATTGACCCTGCTTGTCAGAAGCCAGCTGGGAAATTCACAAATTACCATCGCTTGACCACAGGGAGATGCAACTATCCTAAAAACCTGCTGGTTGTCAAGTGATTGGATTTTGATCTCATAACCATAGGGGTGCTATAATGGTTGCAAGTGTGAGTAATTTCTTCAGTGCCATTGTAACTTCAAGCAGTTGCTAAATAAATGGTTGTAAGTCAAAGATTATCTGTGCAACCAAGTCCTTCATGTTTTATCCTTCACAATTTGAAAGTTTTACATAAACTCTCATTTAAAATAAAATTCAATCAATGAGTCATCTTCATACATAATCTATTCTCCCAGGTAAGGTCCAAGAAGAAATTGCAAAAGAAATTGGGGTTCGTCAGCCAAGGATAGAAGATCGATCCAAAATGCCTTATACCGATGCAGTAATTCATGAGATTCAAAGGTTTGCTGATATTATTCCAACCAACTTGCCCCATGCAACCACCAAGGATATAACTTTCAAAGGCTTCTTCATTCCCAAGGTGATCAGTTTGAAATTACTGCATTGTACAGGTTCCAATCTTTTTTAGTACTGTATAAATCATTTTTACATAGTAAAATGGACTTTTAGGAGTTCAGTCAGAATAGAGCTGAAAGGCTCCTTGGGGATCGTCTAGTCCAACCTCCTGCTCAACAAGAAACCCTAAATCATTTCAGACAAGTGACTATCCAGTCTCTTCTTAAAAACCTCCAGTGATGAAGCACCCGCAGCTTCTGAAGGCAAACTGTCCCACTGGTTAATTGTTCTCACTGTCAGGACATTTCTCCTTAATTCCAGATTGCTTCTCTCCTTGATTAGTTTCCATCCATTGTTTTTTTTTTTTTTTTGTCCTGCCTTCTGGTGCTTTGGAAAATAAGTTGACTCCCTTCTCTTTATGGCAACTTCTCAAATACTAGAATACTGTTATCATGTCTCCCCCCCCCACACACACACATTCTTTTCTCTAGGCTAGCCAAACCCAAACTGCAGCCATTCCTCATATGTTTTGTCCCCAGGCCCTTAATCATCTTATTTGCTCTTCTTTGCACTTTTTCCGAACTCTCAACATCTTTTTTGTAATGTAGTGACCAAAATTGGATGCAGTATTCCAGGTGTGGCCTTACTAACGCTTTATAAAGTGGTACTAATTCTATGCCTATGTTTATACAACCAAGGATTGTATTAGCTTTTTTAGCTGCTGCTGCACACTGGTGTCTCGTATTTAAATAATCATCCACTAGAACTCCAAGATCCCTCTCACAATTACTGTTTTTGAGCCAGGTTTAACCTAATCTGTACTTGTACCTTTGGATTTTCCTGTCTAGGTGTAAAACTTTGCTTTTCTCCACATTAAATTTCATTTTGTTGGATAGGGCCCATTGTTCAAGTCTGTCAAGATCTTTTTGGACCCTGAGCTTATCTTGGGGGGTGTTGGCTATTCCTGTCAGCGTGCACTAGTGTCACCTACAAATTTGATGAGTTCCTCTTCTGTTCTCTCATCTAAGTCATTTATGGAGATATTGAAGATACTGGACCTGAGATGGAATCTTGTAGTACCCCACTGCTTATTTCCCTCCATGTAGATGTAGTTATTGAGTATTGAGCACTGATAATCTATTTCCCTATTTTTCCTTACAATGTTTTTAAACCTTTGTGTTTCTTCTTGCCTAGTATTTATTCAAATTTCATATATTTCCAGTGCTGTTTTTGAAATTTAATGATTTCTATAACAATGTATTAAATAGGCACACTTTTTTAATATAGATTTCCCCCTTTTGATGTTTAGGGTATGCAAATTGTTCCTTTGCTATCATCAGTGCTCCATGATGAATCTCAGTGGGAGAAACCCTATCAATTCTATCCTGAGCATTTTCTTGATTCTGAAGGAAAATTTGTGAAGAGGGATGCATTCATGCCATTTTCTGCAGGTAATATTATCTATATATGTGTGCATGCATAATGGGTAATGCTTTGTGTTTTGGAAAGTAAAGCTCACAAGACACAGCAGAAAATTTGAAAAAGTGATAATAAAACAATGATGTAATAAACTTCCATTTAACAGAGTTTAGAATAAGACTGTCTGATGCTCCCACAAACTTACACTGCCAATGAGACTGCACTATTTAATGGCAACCATTTTCTAAAAACAGTTAAGCTTCTGAACATAAAACAACAACAGTTATTTGAGCGGTGGTGGGATTAAAATTTTTTTACTACCAGTTCTGTGGGCATGGTTTGGTGGGCATGGCAGGGGAAGGATACTGCAAAATCTCCATTCTCTCCCCACTCCAGGGGGAAGGATACTGCAAAATCGTCATTCCCTCCCCACTCCAGGGGGAAGGATACTGCAAAATCTCCATTCTCTTCCCACTCCTGGGGGAAGGATACTGCAAAATCGTCATTCCCTCCCCACCCCACTAACCTGCTTTCCAGCTCTGTTCTCCTGTGCAGGGCAACAAAAGAAGGCCCAGCTGATCAACTGGGACTTGGGAAGCAGAGAAGAGATGGGAGCAGGGGCAGTCAGAGGTGGTATTTGCTGGTTCTCTGAACTACTCAAAATTTCCGCTACTGGTTCTCCAGAAATGGTCAGAACCTGCTGAATATCACCTCTATATTTGAGGGACTGTCTCATCCCATTGGAATTGGCCCGCCCCAACCATGCCAGCAGAGGAGCATGCTGCAGGCGCCATTGGCCAGAGTATTCCAGCTGGCAGGGAGAAGAGCCTTCTCTGTCATTGCATCTGCCCCTTGAAACATCTTACTACCCGGAGTGAGCTCAGATCCAATCCTCCTGACCTTCTGCAAGAGTTTAAAGACTTGGCTCTGTCACTTGGCTTCAGGCTCCAATGTGGGGATTTCATGCTGGAGATGGCTAAAAAGTTAATAATAGATTTCACCTCCTCCTCTTCTCATCCTACTCTCTCCCTCCTCATATTTGGAGGCTTGAGCATTTGTATTTTATAGTATGTTTTTTTATTATTTATAGGTGTTGTATAATTAATATTTAATATTGTAAACCACCCAGAGTTACCCTGTGGTAATATAGGAAGCTAATAAATTTAATAAGAAATAAAAATAAATGAGAAATAACTAAGTGAAGGATTTGTGTGCACCTAGAAACAAATAAGGTGATTATTACCATAGAAGCCAGCATAGATTTGTTAAAAACAGATTATGGCACACAAACATTATTGCCTTTTGCGATAAAAGTAACTAAATTAATAGACCAGTGAAATGTTGTCAACATAACATACTTAGATTTCAGCAAAGTATTTGACAAAGTAGCCCCAACCTACTTCTTGGTAAGATAGAAAATATGGGATAGACAGTACCACCACTAGAGTAATAATTCACAATTGACTGACCAGCTGGTAGTCTTCAATGGGAGTTACAGCTACATGGAGGGAAACATGCAGTGGAGTACCACAAAGTTTGGTCTTAGCCTCAGTACTCTTCAACATTTTTATAAATGATCTTGATGAAGGGATAGAAGAGGAACTCATCAAATTTGCAGATGACAATGAACTGGGGGGAATAGAAGTAACAGGGGTGGACATGATAACTCTGATGACCCATAGTCTCTCAAAATAACCCAAAACCCAAAACATATATTAAAGTCCGATAAAGCCTTCAACTTAACTTCACTGTTTTATTAGGCACAGTTTAAAGTCACAAAAATAAATAATGAGGCAAATAAAAAACCAAAACAAACCGCATTGATGAGAGTTCCGAAGCAAGCCAAGATAACTAATTATAAACTCCAGGAGAATAACCAAGAAAAGTCCATGGGAAGAATGCTAGCAAAGATAAGCCTTTTTCAAGGTAAACACTAATTGACTCCAGCAATTCTAACTATGTAGTTGAAAACTTATATACACAGCTCCCACCTGCAAGCCACGAGGAGGATCATGGTAATCTCCTCTTGAGTAGACCTCTCTTTTCCCTGATCCTCTCCCTGCGTGATCTAGGATGGATAGGGGATGGGCCTGGATCCTCCTCTGACTGCTCAGCTGGCCTCTGCCCTTCCCCAGTCTCCTCCACCACCTCTGGAGCCACACTCCCACTCCCTGTTGGCTGTTCCTCCTCTTCCTCGGAGTCAGACTCCACCAGGGGCATGGCAATAACTGTCTTCCAGTACAAGAGGAGCTGTCACAAAGAGGGGATTGACTTATTCTCTAGGTCACTAGAGGGCTGGACAAGAAGTAATGGGTGGAAGCTTGTTAAAGGAAGATACAACCTAGAAGTAAGGTAGAATTTTCTGACTGTAAGAGAAAATAACCAATAGAATAGCTTGCCTCTTAGGGCTATAGGTGCTCCATCATTGGAGGTTTCCAGAAATAGTCTGTACAACCATTTGACTGAGACAGTATAAGCAGAGGGTTGGACTAGAAGACCATCAAGGTCACTTCCAGATCTATGATTCTGTGAAGGAGTCTATGAAGGATGTTATGGCAGTCATATACTATAACTCACAAAGGCATTGTTTATGTCAGGGGTCCCTGCAAGGGTGAGCTGTGAGGGGTTTACAACTGGACAGCAGAAACAGTTGGCAAGCATGCACAGGCACATCCCCACTTAGGCAAGTAGCGGGCTAGCGCATACTGCTTGTGCAAATGGACCTGCGTGCACGCTTGCCAGCTGCTCACATACAACCATCCCCTCTCCCCTGCACTGGTTCACAAAGCGGGAAACACTGGGTAATTCCAGTTTATGTCATCACTAGATAGGTTTTTCAATCATTATATATCTGAAGTCAATATTTATCAAAACGAGGACCTAAAGATACTTACTAAGAACATGAAGGCATTCTTGGAAATTGTCTAACTCATTCTTTGGGAAAAGGATTCATAAATGGTAGAACATATTAATGCATACTTTCCCCCCTAAAAACTGCAAGATTCATCATTGAGCTTATGGATCAGGGGAATATTCTGACAACTAAGAGTTTAAAGGAAGATTTAATAGATGTCCCCTCCCTCACAAATTAACTTTCAATAAAAGTATACCTGTAGTTGTAATTACAATCTCCACCTCGAGTGGGGTGCTCAGTCAATCTTCTTTTCAAGGCATCAGTGTAGAATGGTACTTATGAAGCAGTGGTGGGATTCATTTTTTTTTTTTTTACTACCGGTTCTGTAGGCATGACTTGGTGGATGTGGCAGGGGAAGGATACTATAAAAGTCAGTCAGAGGTCGTATTTGCAGGTTCTCCTCAACTACTCAAAATGTCTGCTACCGGCTCTCCAGATCTGGTCAGAACCTGCTGAATACCACCTTTGTTATGAAGGCTCATCCTTCTTTTAAGATTAGCATGCTTATGACACATGCTTTATTTTTATTTTATTGTTATTTAAAATATGAATGTCTTGTCATAACTTTGTGTCTTACTCGTCTCTCCATGACAATCTGACACTAGAAAGCTATGTAAAATGGTTGAAGAAACCAATAAGCATTCTTTCTTTCTTTTTTTTTGCATATATGCTTTCTTCCAGGTCGAAGAATATGTGCAGGTGAGACCCTTGCCAAAATGGAGCTCTTCCTCTTCTTTACCAACCTCCTGCAGAAATTTACCTTCCATCCACCCCCAGGAATATCTAAAAATGATCTGAATCTAATGCCTGCGCTTGGATTTACAACCCCTCCTATATCTTATAAGACCTGTGCCACTCCATGTTCATAAGACACAAGACCTTCATAACCGTTTTCAGTATTGGATAATATAATTCTGTATGGTTTGGCTTAAGAGGCTGTCTGAAACTGTACTATAATGATTTGCATACACACAAAATCTAGATTCTGAGAGTGAAAAGGGTAAAGAAATCATGCTAAGTGCTTGGAACGCTTATTATTTTTGTTTGTTTCCTTTTATCTTTTTCCCCCTCCTATTTCATTTTGTTAAGTTTTGATTTTTGTTAAATTCATTTTAAGCAATACAGATTTTTCCACCATAATTATATATACTGTATATATGCATTTATTTGTTACAAGTTATCAATGTTAACAAAAGCAACAATAATAATTGAAAAAGTCCATGTTCTAATCTAGACTTCTTAGTTTCTGTGGACATAGTATAGTTGGATTTCATTAAAAAAATTGACAAAGTAGACCACAACATACTACTCGATCAGCTAGAAAAATGCAAGATAGACAGCATCACCACCAGATGGATTTGTAACTGGCTGACAAGCTACATTCAACGTGTGGTCCTTAATACAACTACATTTACATGTAATTACATGTAGTTACTTACAACTACTTAATGGAACTATATCTACATGAAGGAAAGTAAGCAGTGGGGTACCCCAAGGTTCTGTTTTAAGCCCAGTACTTTTCAATACCTTTGTAAGCGATTTAGTTGAGAAGAACTCATCAAATTTGCAGATTACACCAAGATGGCAGGAATAGCCAACAGCCCTGAAAATAGGCTCAAGATCCAGATAGATCTCGACAAACATGAACAATGGGCCCTATCTAACAAAATGAAATGCAGTGCATAGAAAAGGTTTTAAACTTAGGTAAGCAAAACCAAATGTACAGGTACAGATTAGGTGAAATTTCGCTCAATAGCAGTAACAGTGAGAGGGATCTTGGAGTCCTAGTGGACAGCCACGTAAATATGAGCCAACAGTGTTCTGCAGCCACCCAAAAAAGCCAGTGCAATCCCAGGCAGCAATAATAGAGGGATAGAATCAAGATCATATTAAGTATTAATACTGCTTGATAAGACCTTGGTAAGACCACACTTGGAATATTATATCCAGTTTTGGTCACCACAATACAAAAAAGATGTTGAGAGTCTAGAAAGAGTGCAGAGAAGAACAGCAGAGGATTATCTGCTATAGATTCCTGTTCTGATTTTTATAAGGAATAAAATATTCTAAAATATTAAAACAATTCGGTCTGCTCACTCCTTTGACCTGTTCTCTGATGTGTTTCATCAGCAGTAGCAATATAATGAAGAAATGCAGTACACGTATGCCAGAAAATTGTAATTTATATACAAAGCAGTACACCTTAATGTTAGGATATTAAAATCATATGTTGACACAGAACTTAGCTGAAGGGGGAAAAAAAGTGGTACCAATAGGAAACAACAACATTTAACATTACTGAGAATTCATTTTACAAAAAATAAAAAAGGTTTATTTAGAGATAATTATTGCTGGATATTCCTAGAAACAGAATGGCAGATATTTCAAGTGGGAAGATGTAACTGTGTCAGTTGGGATGAACATCTTGACAAGGCTAAAGATTTTGTTCAAATAGATTCCTCCAAAAACCAAAGAAAAATTTACCAGCAGAAGTCACTTGAAGAGACGAGCAACTGATTTTATATAATCTGATAAAAGACTGAGGACTAAAATTCAAAACTTTACAACACTTGAAATAATGTATTGGACAAGCAGCCAATTGTGTTACCAGGTTAGATGTTTAACTGGGATGAGATTGATTAAAACACTGAATTGTCAGGTTGAATAAGAAAGGGTTGAATACTCTTCCTTTAAAGGTTTTTTTTTTAGCTAAATAAAAGAAAAATAACATGTTTTGTGCCTTCAACAGTCACATATTGGAAGCATTGATGTCAATCTGTTAAATGTAAACATCTCTATCAAAAATGTATAGACTTAAATAGATTGTGGGGGAAATGAAGTAGCTGTATGAACTTTTTACCATGATTTCTAGAGAAAAAAACTCAGATGAGGATGGAAGATGCATGTTAAGCTTTCAGACTGAATCTGGAAAATCAGTTGTTTTGATTTATGTGCAGAATGCCAAAATAAAATTTTGTGAAATATTGTTATAGTTTTTGTCTCTCAATTTTTCTTGAAAATGCAGAGGAAGTTACAATATCTTAATCATTTTAGATATGATTGTGATTCTTTTTTCCCCTTATATGATTAAAATTTTATCCCAAAGAAACTTAGGCAAACTCCAAATGTCCTGTGGCACTCACTCTTATCATCATGAAGTGCTTTGAGAAATTGGTCTGCTGGCACATCATTTCTGGTCTTCCATATATATTTGATAAACACCAGTTTGAATGCAGAAGAAATAGATCTACAGAGCACACTATAGCCATCACTCTTCACACTGCTCTGACTCATCTAGAACAGCGGGGGGGGGGGCTATGTGAGGATGCTTTTTGTAGATTTTAGCTCTGTTTTTAACACAATACTTCTCCATAGACTTATGGATCTTGGACTTTCTTATTCAATCTGCCTTTGGATTATGGATTTCCCGTCTGGCCACTCTCAGAGGGTCAGATTAGGTAATCATATCTCTTCAGTTCTTATTCTTAACACTGGTACGCCACAAGGTTGCGTGTTGAGTCCCTTACTCTATATGTACATGACTGCATTCCCATTCATGCTAGTAATACTATTACTAAATTTGCAGATGATACAACAGTGGTGGGACTCATCTCCAGGAGGGATGAGTCTGCCTATTGAGATGAGATGGACCGGTTGCTTTTGTGGTATGGAGATAATAACTTGGTCCTTAACACCAATAAGTCTAAGGAGCTTATAGTGGACTATAGAAGGAATAGATCAGACATCCAGCCGTTGCTTTTCAATGGAGACCAAGTGGAGCAAGTGGCCAGTTTTAAGTTTCTGGGTGTTACCATAAAAGAAGACCTGACCTGGGGTGCTCATATTGCAGCACTGGTCAAAAGGGCCCAGCAAAGATTATATTACCTGAGACTTCTCAGAAAACAACAACTGAATGAGAAACTGCTGGTGACCTTCTACTGCTGCACCATAGAGAGTATCTTAACTTACTGCACCTGTGTATGGTTTGCCAATTGCACAGTGGCAGGTAGGAAAGCACTCCAGAGGGTTAATGTCATTGCCCAGAAGATCATTGGTTGCCCTCTCCCCTCTTTGGAGAAGCTTTATAGCTCCCGCTGCCTTAAGAAAGTTCAAAACATTCTCAAAGATCCATCTCATTCTGGGCACACACACCCCTTTTTTAAACCTTTATTAATCATTAAAAAAAGAATAAATACAAAATACAATTCATTAAAACAAAACACTATAAACATTACATATCAATTTGATGGCGCTTATGTACCAAATGTTGTTCCAATACATATTTCATATTTCTGGTTATTTCTCATACATTAACCTCTATAAACTATTCCTTATTTACTTGTTGATTTTTATCATTTATCCATTTGTACTAGTTTTCCCAGACTGTATAACTTTGAGTCTTCCTTTTCTTTTAATTTTAGAGTAAGTTTATCCATTTCAGCGGAATCGTAGATTTTTTGGATTATTAAACTCTGTTGGCATGTGCTCTCCTTTCCAACACTGTGCAAGTGCTAGTCTCGCTGCAGTGATCATATGCAAAATTAAATATTTTATCTCTTTTGTGAAGTCTCCCTTTATTATCCCCAGTAGAAAAATTTCTGCTTTGAGTTCTATTTGAAAGATCGTAATTTCTTTTATCCATGTTCGTATTTTTATCCAATATTTCTTAATTCTCAGACAGAGCCACCATACATGGAAGAAGGTGCACTGTGGCTGCTTGTATTTCCAGCAGATTGGGCTTAAATTAGGATACATTTTGGCTAATCTCGAAGGGGCCAGATACCACTGATAACACATTTTATATTGATTCTCTTTATATACTGCCAATTTCATAATCATATAATTCTTTTTCCAAATTCTTTCCCAGTTTTCCAAATCAATGTTGTGTCCCACATTTCTTGCCCATGCTATCATCAGGTTGGGCACCCTTTTTTTGAACTATTATTATCTGGCGGATGGTACAGCATAATAAAAACAAGGACAAACAGGCTGAAAAACAGCTTCTATCCTGGAGCAGTGACTATATTGAATTCTATTGTATAGTGCAATATTAATGCAGTATCGGGTTTTCAATTCAATTGTATAGAATGTGAAGGATGTGTGTTTGTGTTTTATTTTTATAGCTATAATGTACACTGAAGATGGCATTTAATTTCGTTGTACGAGGTGCAATGACGATAAAGTAAACTAAAACATTTCTGCATATACTGTATGTCATGGCTATTTCATCTGGGGAGTATCCTACACAGAAACTTCAGTCCATAAAATTTATTTAAGGCTAAATACATGTTCAATACTTTACTGTTAACCAACCTTATAGATGTTGAGGTAGCAGAATGCTGCTAATGTGGATAATAACCCAATATTTGTAAGCCTTGTCTCCTGGAGGGATTCAGTTGGAAGAGTCACAGGCAGGGAAAGTGGTGTTGCCTAGCATCCAGGAGGGGAAGTTATTGTTGGCCTCATAAGACCAAGTGGCAGACCTAGCATCCCCCCTCCCCCATTCAAGGACCAGCCAGGTAGAGAAAGGTTGAACAAAGGCATTTAGGAAGGTTATCGGCCAGAAAGAATTTCACCCATCAAAAAACATAATCAGGGTCACACTACCCTGATATAAGGGAAGCTGCATGCCTCACATATCCTTTGGAGACAACTCTTTACGTCCCCACTGTGTTGCGTTCTAAAAGGAAATGGCTTGGATTGGACGTTTTATTATGATTACTATTTATTCTTATGGTTATATTCCTTTTCAAAATGGGTAGTTCCCAGAGTAACAGCTCCCAAAATCTTCTACCTGGACCCAGAACCATGTTGATTTTGGGAAATCTGCACTCAATGGATGTGAACAGGCCTTATAAGACAATGTTAAAGGTAAACCTGATGATTAATAACTATGAATGTTCTTTGCCAAAATATATTGATGCTGATATAAATTTTAGCAATTAATCAGGTTATCCAGTTAACTGATATGCTCCTGGCTGATTCTAAGGAGTCTATGAAAATCTATAAAAAGGACATTAACTTGGTGTTTGCATTTGTTTAAATATGCCACAACAATTATTCAAAGAAAAATCTTTGTTAGTAGGATGAATTTTTTTCTGTTTATCTCAACCTTGAATAGATGGTTGAAATTGCTTATGACTGTGTAAAGGAAGAAAATGTAAAAATAGTTACATTAATATATGTACTAAGATAGATTCCTAGGTTAACATATTTTAAGAATATATATATTCTAGCATTTGAATCTTTAAGAATATAATTATTCATTTGGGACAATGTAACATTGGGAAGTTATAGTTTAAAATATTTTAAGAAAGCAATAAAGCCACCTGTTTGCCATGTATGTTTTCTTCCAGGTCAGAGAGTATGTGCTAAGAAGAACCTTGTTGAAATGGAGCTCTTCCTCTTCTTTATCAACCTCTTTCAAAGATTTACTTCTAGCCACCCCCAGAAACATCTAAAGATGATCTGGACCTCACCTCTGTTTTTGGACTCTCCCCCTCATACTTTACAAAACTTGTGTTGTTAATCCAACAGAAAAGAATCGTAACAAGGCATTTTCTCAGCCTTTGAAATGGCTTTGTTTTGACAGAGGTAAAATCTGACAACATAATTCCATATTTATTTTTTATTTATTTTTTTGTCTCCCATCTTTATTATTATAAACAACCCAATTTGGTGAACATTTGCAATACATCTGCCTCTTCCTATTTTCTCCACAATAACAATTGTGAGGTGGTTTGGCCTGAGAGTGTGTGTCTTGCCCAAAATCACCCATGTGGTATTCATGGCTGAGGTGGGTCTTGAACACATGATCTCCTGCTTTCTAGCCTGGTACCTTGATCACTAAACTAAACTGGCTCTGTATATTATTTAGGTTGCATATGTTGTTTAAAACCTAAATTGTAATGATCTACACAAGATCTTGCCACACTAAGCACACTACTATCTGTATACAATATACTCTGCAAAGGGAAGAATTATTTTCACCCTATTTCTCATACACACAGAATCTGAACTGAGTTGCCTCTTATTCCTCTGAAATGCATCCCTTCTCTCTTGGGGATCCACCTCCTTACTACCCTGTTTCTCCAACAATACGGCCTCCCCCAATAGGAAGTCCCAACATGTTTTATAGGCATGAAATGAAATTAAGCCCCCTTCCGGTTTGCGAGGCTTCGGCAGCGGCAGGGATTTGCGATCCAGCGCGATCCCTGCCGAGCTCACTGCCAAGGTTCCCCCGATCCGTTTGGATCTGGGGGATATAGCTGCCCTGCAGGGGCAGCTGAAGACAGGGGGATCTGGAAAGGGGGCAAGGGGTGTCGCAGACCCCCTCCCCAGCCAGAAAAACCCCCTTTTCCCGAGGCAGAGGAGCGGCGGTCAGCAATGGCCGTCATGAAGAAACCTGCAAACGGATAAGATTGTGCAGGAGGAAGAAAATCGGAGAAATTGTGAGAGTTGTTTCTGGACCGGGATAAAGTTGCCAAGGGATAAGAAAGTTTCCTGGGGCTTGAAAATTGCTACGGAGAAGTTGCTACATTGTTTCCAGAGAGAGTTGCAAGCGGCGCACAGAATTCTAAAAGGGAAAGTTGTTTTTTTTTCTTCACTCTCCTTCCTAACATGACAGCGGATGGAACAACAAGAGAAATCTGAAAATCTAGGTAATTAAATACTGAAGAGATAAGGATTTCTGAATGGTGTTTTTTTTAAAAAAAAAATACTTTAAATTTTTTTTTTTTTTTTTTTGCTGTGATTGGGAAGGGAGAGGGAAAAATTGGATTAGAATTTGAAAATAAGGAGAAGACTGCCTGGATTTTTAAAGAGCTATAAATACTAACAAGGCTTCTGAAAGATATATATTAAATGGAACTTTGTGATCAAACTCCAATCCCAGAAAGAGAAAGTGAAGGAGAAAGTGCTTAAAAGAATTAACCTACTTGGATTGCTTGGTGATTTTACTACTTTTGAGAATTATCTCTGATTAAAAGCACTTGGGTGGTTGCTTGGGAAAACTTTTTCTCTTTATAATGGCATTACTTGTGGACAGATTGAAACTTTTATATCAAAAATATGAGAAAGAAAAGCAAGAAGGGAAAGATGTTTTTGATACTCTTTTTCAGTATTTAGAAATGGCAGTCTACACTTATGTAAAATTGAATGGACAACAGGACGACTGGGACAAAGAAGAAGCCATTTTTGATGAACAAGTGACTTTGGCTGGGGAAGGAAAGGAGAAAGAGAAAAAGGAAAAGAGACTTTAAGACCTATAAAAGCAATCAAAAAAGAGAAAAACAAGATGAAAAAGAGATATTATGTTAGAAGACAACAGAAAGGAGGAAAGCAGAGAAAAAGGGAGGTGGAGAGGCAAAGGGGTAAAGAGGACAGAGAGAAGAATAAGCAAGGGAGAAAGGGGACGAGAAGCCTCAATAGTAGAGAGCAAGATGTAAAGAAACAAGAGTTTTTTAGAGATAATGGGTAAACTTTATTGATAAAGGGATTCTAAAGGTACATAAGATTGTTTTTTATATTTGTATTTAGAAATAATTTTAGAAAGTTGGAAATAAGGTGTAATTTAAAGTGTGATAAAATGTTTAATATAACTTAGAGAAACTTGTCTTAAGAAAAGGGGAACATTTTATGAAATAAGGATTTGAGATATGATGTGTGTGTGGGGGGGGGGGGGAAATAATGGTGGAAAATATAAGTATTCCCAAAAGGCATGTTATTTAATTGAAATGGATAAAATGGTTAAGATATAAAGGAGTTGGAGAGAAAGATACAAATGAATGTCAATATAAATCAGATTGTGTTATTTCAGTGGAAATTTTTTTTTGAAAGAGATTTGAAGTAGGAGAAGCAGGAATACCTTAATGAAATAATGATTTAAAATATGTGACGTGGGGGGGAATAATTATGGAAAGTAGGTGCTCCCACAAAAGTATGTTAATTAATTGAATAGTAATGTGCTAAGTGTTTATGATATAAAATAATATGAATATTAATGTATAGATTAGTATTGGTAATGATAATATTGTACAATTTTAGAATGTACCAAATAGAATCCCAATGTAAGTTAGGTATTTTATATTAAGTATTATAAATGTAGGGGAAAGAGGTAAAGGCGTCATACTCCAATTAGTGTACAGGAGAAGCTTTTTTTTAAAGAAGAAAGATAAATCGATAGCTGGAAATAAACAGACAAAGAATAATAAATATTATGATTTGAATTGAGATGAGATAAATAAAATAAAATTAAGAGAATCTAAGAGAGAGAAGAAGCTATATATAAAATTGAAAGTGGTAATAATGATATGGAATGGCATATAAAATGAATATGAATTTGAGTTGGTGTCTGTACAAAGAGTTTTGACCCGGGATTAAGCAACTTTCAGAAAAGATGGTGGTTTTTTTTATGTTTATATGTTTTGTGTTCTTATGTGTTTATGTTTGAATGAGTTAATAAAACCTTGGAGAAAGGTTAGAAAAGGACAATGGAGAGAAAGATAGAAGAAAATAAAGCAAGTTAGAAAGGGAAAATATGTGATTGTAAGGAAATGTGTTAATGTCAAACTTTCAAATAATTTTTAGAAATTTTTAGAAAAAAGGTTTTATGTTTATCTTGTATGTTTTGTATGCTTTTAAAAATTAATAAAATTTGTTTTAAAAAAAAGAAATGAAATTAAGCCCCTCCCCCCCAAATTAAGGCCTATATTAAAACATGCAAAATGGGGGGGAATGGTGGGGGGGCTTGCCATTAGGAAGTACTTTTGTTGCACACCCGGATATGGTGCTGCCTGCGTTGACCCCGATACGAAGTGCCCCACCAACGCCGAGGTCAACATCTAAGCTGTCGCCGCCCGCCCGAAGATGCAAGGAGGGGGAATTAAGTCACCCCCGAAAAGACAACCTAGCCATTTTGGGGGGGCTCAAAAAAAATAAGACCCGGCCTTATTATATGAGAAACACGGTATATTTCATCACATTTATGTAGATTCAAAGAATATACAAGAATCAAAGAATATACAAAATTCAAAGGGTTTGGTTAGTAATATGGAGAAGATTGAATAATTTGAGTTGGTGAATTTAAAGTCTTTGCATTCTATGAAAACAATTATCAATAAGTGCTTCCAATTGAGTACTACCTTCTTATTTGTTTAAGATCTCTTATCAGGCTTCTGTCTAAGCTTGAAAATAACTGTTGCTCCTTTAAAAGTTGCATTCACTTTATTGTGGAATAGCATTGCCATTTCATAAATGGACTTCAAGATTATGTCTAACTATATTATAACACATTCAAATGTGTATAACATCAAATACAACTTTGATTCCCCAAATTAGGTAGCTACATTTTCCAACCATCATAGATTAAAAAAAAAAAAATCCACTAAGCTCACTCAGGTTTATCTAAAAGGCAGAAAGGGGTGTGGATAAGTCTGACAAACTGACAAGGTAAGAATCTGGCATTCATGCTTTTTAGCAGAGTTAATGGTGGTAAGTTATCCTCCAGAACATTTCCTTGAGCAGGAAAGCCCTTGCTGTGTAACATCTTAGCTAGATTTGTTGCAATGAGACGGTTGTACCCTTTCCTACGATGCTTGGGCAATGTATAACCATGGATCATAGTAGCAAATTGGTCTGTCAGACCCCAGGAGATGGGGCATCCATGTTCATCCAAAATGCACATGCTGGGGAAACAGCAAATGAGGTTGATGAGGTATTTCAGGCATTGGTCACTTCCTCCTCGGGACCAGGTGTTATTCAGCAGACTTGCATGAGATGCATCAAGGGATGTCAGTTTGGGTGCAGGAACTAACCTAAAAAAGTTATTTGCTTAACATTTACTGTAAAAACTTAGGATAAATAAATATAGGAACACATGGGGGAATTGAATCATTTTATGTTCGCAAAGAAATACCCAAAAGTAGGACTTTTAAGACATAATTTGTTCAATAGGGCAAACGGGGAGAAAAATGTTCAGTTCTGGAGTCTTCCTTTCCCCCCACCCAAACAGATAATTACAACCTTCAGAGTAAGTTTATTAAACTTAAAAATTCTCCAGAGAATTTCAGAAATTACTGGGGTAATAGGGGCAAACTTTTATATCCACTCTTCATACATTAAAATTGTACTTTGATATTTATTGAAAAGGACCATTTCTATTAAAAAAACCTGTAATAATACAGTTAGACATACGGAAGTTGAACATCTGGAAGTGCATCTGGGTCAGGGTAGATTACCATTTTGAAAGAAGACAACTTCACATTGACATGCTTCGCATCAGCAATAGTCCTGGAAGTTTTGTATAAGCCATCCTGTAAACCTATGTTCAAAAAAAAATTATATTTTAAATAAAGCATCTAAACAAAACACCATCTTTAAATATAACCAAAACTATTAATGATCTATAAAACTACAAATATTGCAATCTTGCTTAAAATACTTGGACATTTTTGGAAACTATTTTGGAATGAATAAAAATAAAAAGAATTCAAGTTTATGAAACCAAATCTGCAGTCAAATTGGTATCAACATTTATTTATTTATTTTTATTTATTTATTTATTTGATTTGCCAATTGTTTACAAGATAATAAGTATAAGTGTATACATGGTTGTGAATACAAAACATGCTGGATTACTCAAGTAATAAATTCATTCTTATTTGCCAGAAACATCTTAGGGGCACCTAACACATGACAGAAAGAAATCCAGCGAAATAGTCATTCACAAGAACATTCAATCAATTATTTGCCACTAAGTCACAATCAATTCTTAGAGATCAGACAGATTTTGTCCATGACAATCTGTCCCTAATTTAGTGCTTCAGGTTTTCCCACAGTGTGCCCATTACCGCTATAATCAAGTCCATTCATTTTGCTGGTGATTACTCTAATTTTTTTTGCTTTCCTTCCTTTGATATTGCTATGCAGACTGATCTTTGCTAATGGAGCCACTCCCTTATCCTTTATCTAGCTGCTGCCCAATATAAGTGCCTGTTTAGCCAGGCAGCAGCAACAACATTTATACCTTGGAGGACTCTGCTGGGGATAAATGCACTTGGCATACAATTACCAGTTGACCATTGCCATATTGAAAGTGGTATTGTGCTAAACCGATTGTCATTCTGTCAATTAATATCTATTTCAAATAAAAATTGCATGTTTCCTGGAATGTTTGTACTGGAGATGGACTCTCCAGCTAAATAAGGAAACTGCTGTGGAAAACTATCCAGTTGGATTGGTTCACATTCAATTTTTATCATCATGTGCACCTATACGCTAACAGTAACTGCCAGATTTGGAAAAGATAACGGGGTGTACAAAAGAGAAGGTGATCAGATCTTAAAGAAAGTAGACTGAATTCTTTAAAATTCAGTTGGAAGCAAGAATGGCTCATCAGAAATAGGCAGGACAACATCATATTCCATAGCTTGCCTATTCACCAGAAAAGGAAGAAAAAATAATGTTAAAGCCTACCCACAAATATTCCACATATTGTTGGAAGTGGGGGAATTTCTGAGGAAACTCTTGTTTGATAAAAATGAAGCTGTTAGTCTTGGTGGTACGTGGTATTGTCCAAGGAGTATAGAAGAATGCTGATTCAATTAGTCTAGAGCAGAAAATGCCCATTAATGTGTTATATAAATATGAGTGGAAAGAGGCTTAAGCTTGTTCTTTACACAGGGAATTGAAGTAGAGAAAAGAACTGAACTCCAAAGAGTGTCAGAAGGGTACTATTGACCTTTCTTTTAATTATTTGTACACAAAGTTAAGTATCAACTTAAAGTTAAGAATAGAAGCAATAGTCACTGGAAGCAAAGATTAAGAAATCTACTATATTAATACAAAATTAAATCTATTGATAAAAATAAATGCAAACTTATTGGAGTTCACTTTTCTTTTATCACTTTTTCTTTTATCAGTTATTGCTTAAAAGTAATAACTCACCTAGGTTTAAAGGTTATCTTGTAAATGTGTATTTTGTCATCCCTTGAAGAATCTGTGACATAGGCTACCACCTATTAGTATATGTCATTTGCAAACACCCCAAAGTCACTTAGATAAGCTGGGAGGTGTAGAAATTTGATAAATAAATAAATTCTTCTGGGAGTAGGGATCTATAATTAATTTCAGAGGGATTATTATATAGAGCAGTACTCATTGCCACTTGAGCATAACACTCCTTTCATTTCCCAGCAAGGTTTCTCTAAGCCTATTGGTCTTATCTTCTCTTTGCTTTCAGTACCACTAGATGTCAATTTAGGCATAGTGGCAGAATTTCAGAGGTATGTGTTTCTCTCCTTGACTTATTATAGGAAGAGGCAGTCAGAAGGACCTGTTGGAAGCTAGAAAGGACAGCCATGGAGGCACACTGGAGAAAATATTCTCTGCTTCTCCTTCCTTTGAGGCTGGCCAAGGAATAGTAATGAAGCACAAGAAGTGATCTTATCAAATCTCAGCCATTTTATCTCATTATAGCTTTGGCTGAATAGAAAGAATGTCAGGAAACAGAGGAAAAGGAAGAGGCACCTTCATGGTGCTAAGTCTCTGTGATGATTGGGATGCTGAAGTTACCAGTCAACGGATAACAACACTGGGCACCTCCTCTCAGTTTATATTCCAGCAGCTGAAAACAAGTAGGATTTGGGAAGGGCAGGTCTAAGGAAGAATGACCATTCCATCCTGTGATAACTGTTAGGACAATAGGATTAGGAATCATTTTAAGGTCAGGGTGGGCTACTATTGATGGGATATAGATAAACTGTAGATATAAGCAAATCTCATTTTTAAATTATTTTGTTCCTTTATTTCTGTGTTAACAAAATACCTACAGGTGAAACTCGAAAAATTAGAATATCGTGCAAAAGTTCATTTATTTCATTAATGCAACTTAAAAGGTGAAACTAATATATGAGATAGACTCATTACATGCAAAGCAAGACAGTTCAAGCCGTGATTTGTCATAATTAGATGATTATGGTTTACAGCTCATGAAAACTCCAAATCCACAATCTCAGAAAATTAGAATAGTACATTCAATCAATAAAATAAAGATTGTACATAGAACAATATCAGACCTCTGAAAAGTATAAGCATGCATATGTACTCAGTACTTGGTTTAGGCCCCTTTTGCAGCAATTACTGCCTCAATGCGGCGTGGCATGGAAGCTATCAACCTGTGGCACTGCTGAGGTATTATGGAAGACCAGGATGCTTCAATAGTGGCCTTCAGCTCTTCTGCATTGTTCAGTCTCATGTCTCTCATCTTTCTCTTGGCAATGCCCCATAGATTCTCTATGGGTTCAGGTCAGGCGAGTTTGCTGGCCAATCAAGCACAGTAATCTCACGGTCACTGAACCAGGGTTTGGTGCTTTTGGCAGTGTGGGCAGGTGCCAAATCCTGCTGGAAAATGAAGTCAGCATCCCCATAAAGCTTGTCTGTGGAAGGAAGCATGAAGTGCTCCAAAATCTCCTGGAAGGCGGCTGCATTGACCCTGGACTTAATGAAGCACAGTGACCAACACTAGCAGATGACATGGCTCCCCAAATCAACACAGACTGTGGAAACTTCACACTGGACTTCAAGCATCTTGCAGTGTGTGCCTCTCCATTCTTCCTCCAGACTCTGGGTCCTTGGTTTCCAAATGAGATGAAAAAGTTGCTCTCATCAGAAAAGACGACTTTGGACCACTGAGCAACAGACCAGTTCTGTTTTTCTTTAGCCCAGGTAAGACGCTTCTGATGTTGTTTGTTGTTCAGGAGTGGCTTGACAAGAGGAATACGACATTTGAAGCCCATGTCCAGAATCCGTCTGTGTGTGGTGGCTCTTGATGCACTGACTCCAGCCTCAGTCCACTCCTTGTGAAAGTCCCCAACACTTTTGAATGGCCTTTTCCTGACAAACTTCTCCAGGCTGTGGTCACCCCTGCTGCTTGTGCACCTTTTTCTTCCACACTTTTCCCTTCCACGTAACTTTCTATTAATGTGCTTTGATTCAGCACTTTGGGAACATCCAACTTCTTTTGCAATTACCTTTTGAGGCTTTCCCTCCTTATGGAGGGAATGGTTTTCTGCACAACTGTCAGGTCAGCAGTCTTTCCCATGATTGTGATTCCTACTGAACCTGACTGAGAGACCATTTAAAGGCTCAGGAACCCTTAGCAGGTGTTATGGCTTAATTAGCTGATTAGAGTGGGACACTTTGAACCTAGAATATTGAACCTTTTCACAATATTCTAATTTTCTGAGATTGTGGATTTGGGGTTTTCATGAGCTGTAAGCCATAATCATCTCAATTATGACAAATCACGGCTTGAACTATCTTGCTTTGCATGTAATGAGTCTATCTCATATATTAGTTTCACCTTTTAAGTTGCATTACTGAAATAAATGAACTTTTGCACGATATTCTAATTTTTCGAGTTTCACCTGTATGCTATCCTATATTTTTCCCATGTGCCTTAGAAATTTTAAAATGTCAGAACAAGATTTTAATGTTCTGACAAGGATAATAAAGAAAAAGATCCTCCATGCCAAGGAAGCATGCCATTGGTCCTCACAAGCTTTCCTCCTGTTTAGAATCAAAATAGTATAAGTTTAAAGTTATATCAGGTAATTTAGAGAAGAAAATGGTGCTTCTAAGGAGCTCCAATCCAACCACATTACTCTGCTTGCTAAACAAGATTCATATGAGAAATGATATGGTTCCTGCACTTGGAGAATCAAAAAAAGTTGCTTACTTGTTCCAGTTACCTTCTGTTTCTCTCAGGAGAAACTGTTTCTCTCAGGAGAAACATCTCATCATAAAAGACTGATGAAAAAACAGAAACCTATTAAGTATCTGGTTTACCTGTATTATCAGTGTTATTATTATTCTATTTGAAGCAGCTTTTCTCACTTGGTAGACTCTGGGATAGTCTGGGATAATAGATGGTATAATTAAGCATATTGGTGTAAAAAATGAGTGGAGAAAGACTTTGACATCATATACGATTCATGACTCACTGTTGAAATTCTCAGCATTGCACCACCAGAATTTTTCAGCCTCTCATTTTAAAATATTTTTAAAAATTCAGGATAATCATTACTGTGTTCTTTTTCACAGCAAAGAAAACTTTTACCTTGTATCTGGAAGGCTTGCTCCCAGTTTATAGCTTCTGGGTTCTCCAACAGTGCCTGGTAAGCTTGCAGATTTTTGTAGAAAACAGCACAGGCATTTGTAAAGTAGTCTAGGGCATCACTTTTGGACTATGTGTGAAAAAAGCAATATCTTAATTCAATTCAAAATATTATGTATGCAGATATGCGCCTAATTTGTTGCTATGGGTCAAGGTCATAAAAATGAAATGAGGAGGTCTGCAGATCAGGGCACTGACTAGATGCAGATTACTGGGAAAACATACAAGGAACTGCAGCTAGGATACCAGTTGGGAGTTTTCTTGGCTCAGGAAGGAAAAACAAACTACTTTCAATCTGGAAAATGGTTAAGAGAGCCACTGCAATCCTTTTCCTATGCTGCCTGGACTGCATTCACGTAATACATTACATAAAACAAAACAATTGAATTGAAATGGCCACTAGCCACTGAATTCAACCCTACTCTATATGCAGGGACCAAATAAAAATAACTTCAACAAATGTCTACCTAGACTTTGCTTGAGATCATACAATTGAAAGGAAGTCCACCATTTTCCTTAGGAAAAGCAGGCCTTTAGAAAGATGGTTAAGGGCCACAATGAGTATAATCTTCCTTTTTTAGGAATTACAGTACAATAGAGATAACACATTCACCACTTTCTGCTTATTTCATTTCAATGTTATGTTTGGTATTATTGATTTGATCTTCTCAGAGGCTATCAGAACTTTTCATTTCCACTTTCAGTTCTACTTATTATTATAACTAAATCTGAAATGTCAATTAAAATTAATTATAGTTTAGAGGAAGGGTAGGTAAACCACAGTCCCTAGCTCACTGACTTTCTCACTTTTCTCTAAAATTTCTCCAATTGATTTTGCTGAGCCTCTTCCCTAAAAGCTCTTTTTTTTTTTTTTTACAGCTACATTCTAAATGAAGTGCTTGGTGCCTACCCAGCAATCAGAGTTGCATTTAGACCCAAACAGTTGTCCGCTCCTGATTTAGAGAAACAATCATTACTTAGAAATTGGTTGGTTCCTTGAAAACATAGTTAAGATAACCAATGACAACCACAGTTTTGACATAAAAGCAAAGTAGAATAAAAATGAAAGCAAGAGTAGCCAGGACATTGAATTTTGTAACTCTACACGTTAATATAGAACAACATCCCACATTTTTGGAATACACCAACTCAGGAACAGCTGTATAAATTTTAGATTAATGCCTCCAATGTTCATTGTGCATTTCAGGGTATTTAGGATAGATCCTTTACAAGTACTGCTTTACCTCTTTTTGTCGGCGAGTAATCACAGCTTTAAATTCTGGCCATGAATCCACAATCACTTCCTTTTTGAATGGATTTCCCCTGTTTATATTCAACACTGCTCCATAAACCTTCAAAAAAAAGGTGAGCTTACAAAGTTTTATTAAACAAAAACACTTTTAAAAATTTGTTTCTTTAAGTTCTTGCATGTTCTCAAAGCTTTCACTAATTGGCACTATTTCCAACTTCAACATTTATTGACATCTTCATTCAGACTAGCAGCATTTTCAGCTTTAGACACTTAAAGTATTAGAAACAACTATTAAATGTTACAAGACAAAGTCAAATGAATGGGAAAAGCATTTAGATTTTCATTTTGTTTAAACAATGGAAAATTGCTCTAAATTCTAGCATTGCTGTCAACAATTTTAATAGATCTTAAATTACAGTTTATTCAACAAAAAAGAATTGATTATAATTTCCAGATTTTGATTGTATTTGTTCAGAAAAGGAGTAAGTTAATTATCCTGCTGTAGATATAATAAGAGCAATATTTTATCCAAACATTGAAACTAAGGTTTTGTGTTCTAGAAAACAATACTGACTTTACTATAGTTTAACATTTTTTGACATCCATATTCTTTTTAATTATGTACCTATTAAATGGAAACAGGCAGCTGACCAACAGAAATGGATTCTGTATTAGCTGTGTATGGACTAGTCTTTCAAAATCAGGAAAATAAATTTACACTCTCCCTCTCCCCAAAATTATTCCCCCAAAAGCATCAGTGAAACCCCAGTGCTATTTGCAACTTATAAATGAATTGCTTACAGACTTATTTAGGGATGTGTACAATGAGATAGTGTCCTTTTACTAGAACTCTTATGTAAAACCTAATATATAGAGACAGGTAGTCATCAACTTACAATGCAACTGGACTGGATTTCCACTTGTAAGTCATTACAATGCTAAGTTGAGGAACCCATGCAAACAGACCCAATTTTACAACATTTTTTACAGCATTCATTATGCAAATCGTCACGGTCATTAAGCAAATCTGTGACTGGTAAGTGAATGCTGCTGTCGATGCTGCTGTTGAAAGTGCAAATGTTTGTTGCCAGAAACCAACCAAAAATACCGGAAACTGGCAAAAAAAATGCAAATACTGGTCTTATGGCCACAGGATGTTGCAACATGTTATGAAGGTAAGCCGGTTGCCAAGCACCCAAAATGCAGTCATGGGAGGATGGGGGAAAGATGGGATGTGGCACATTTTATGACAACCAGAAGTTTTACAAGCAATAAGGCACTCATTCAGGGTCTGTCATAATTTCAAATGGTCATTAAGCAACTGGTTGCAAGTTGAAAACTATCAGTATGTACATGCATCGGAAGGCCTTGTATATAGGTAGTCCTCACCAGTGGTGGTCTGCAACTGGTTTAACAACTGGTTCTGTGAGCGCATGCTAATGCACACTTTGCACATGCACACAGCATTCAGTAAAGAACAATTTGAACCTCTCCAGCTCACCTTCTAGCCTTCCCTGGTAATTAGAACAGCTGAGGCACGGTAATCCACTGTGCCGTGTGAATCAGCTGAGCTGCAAAAGAAGGAAATGTAAGACAGGATCGGGCAGGGGCAGGGCCAGCTGATTGTTGCAACTACCGGTTCACTGGAACCAGTCCAAACCGGCAGCAGCCCACCACTGGTCCTCACTTAATTAACATTTGTTTAGTGACCGCAGTTACAATAGTGCTGAACAAATGATACTTAAACTTAGTCCTTGAAGTTATGGGCTGTCTCTATACTCTGCTGCCCCCCACTGGCCCTGCTGCCCTACAGCCCAACACCGCAACAGTTCCTGCTCCTGGCCCGTTTTGTTAGATGCTGCAGAGTTCAGTACTCTCTACTCCTATTTGACATGTAAATGAAGCTGCTGGGTTAGGTCATCCATTGCAATGATATATGTTATTACACCAGCTGCTTATCTTCATCCCTAGTGAATGAATTGACACTGTTGATGTCCTACCTATTTTGATTTCTAGAAGCTGTTAAGAACTGATGGGGAACAGCAGATATCAATTAAACCCTCATAAGACCAGAGGTGATATTCAGCAGGTTCTGACCAGTTCTGGAGAATCGGTAGCGGAAATTTTGAGTAGTTTGGAGAACCGGCAAATGCCACCTCTGACTGGCCCCGCCCCCATCTATTCTCTGCCTCCTGAGAATAATGGTTATTATGTTTGCTGCCCAGAATCACTATGTTAGATGAGTGGTTATATACATGTGACAAATAAATAAAAATGGCTTGATTTGATCTTTTTTTCTTTTCATGTATTTTAATATCTTATCTTGAATTATCTACATTACCTTGAGGGATTCAGGAAAACACTTCTTTAACATTTGTTCTAGAATCTGCAGTTTTGTGGAACAGTTAAGCACCAACATCTTCACTTGCCCATTTAACAGCAACCTAGTACAAAAGGAGTTATCTGGAAACAAAGAGAACTTTGATGGATTGCACGAATGGCATTCCTAGATTTTACTCAATGCTTTGTAAGATTAGCATTGCCTTAAATATTAAGATGAATTTTATCTTAAATTCTTTGTAAAGATGTCTTTACATTTACTAATACAATAAAGAGGGCTCTGAATATTCAATACCAACTGAAATTGTACCATACACACAAATTGTCTCATGGAGCTTGGTGGCCTCAAGAATAAACCATTCAAGGCTTTATGGTGGAACTCGACATATTACAGGTAGTCCTCAACATATGACAGTAATGTCATATGTCCCATTCATGTCAGGAGTCAAGGTTTATGTTAAATGAAGCATATAATTAATAACCTCCCTGTCCCTGCTTTCTCTGATGTTCCTTAAATGATTGCATGGGTCAAATTAGGTAGAGCATGGGGTGACTTGGGGATGAGGAAAACTATGGGAGGCCTAGTGCTGGCACAGGTGCATCTGGGAGTCCTCCCCCACCCTGCCCCTTTGATTCCCTAAAGACCTATGGGCCTTCTCCAGACACCATGTCATAATCCAATACTTATCTTTTGAAGATATCCAGGCCACATGGCACAATCGAGAAGAAATCCTGCGGTTTTGCTTCCCTTCTCAGTGTAAATCAGGGGTGTCAAACTCAATTTCATCAGGGTTGTGGTGGACCTCAGATGGCCAGATGGGGCCATTGTGGGAGTGACCAGTTCAACGTCACTCAGGTCGGGGGGATGCCTGTGGTGGACTGGGGGGACCTTTTCCTTCCTTCCATCCTTCCTTTTCCCTTCCCTCTTCTTTCTTTCTTCTTCCTTCCCCTTTCCTTTTTTCCTTCCTTGTTCTCTTCCCCTCTTTCCTTCTTTTTCTTTCTTTCCTCTTTCCCATCCCTTCTTGGGAGGCTCAAATGCAAAAGGAAAAACACTTCTCAATGCCTCCTTGCCTTGTGATCAAATGCCACTTTTGCTTTGTGGCCACTTGAAAGACTGAAAACAAACCAGGCTGTTTATCTCATGCTTGCATTTAGTGGGGGCATTAACAGACAACAGTACAGCAAAACTGTCAAAATGGTAACTGTGATAGTTGATCAGTGCTCCTGTTTTTTATGTGCAACACCTTTAGCATTTAGGAACTCAGCTAAGTTAGTTGCTTTTCTATTAATACATAATCCTTAAAAGGGTTGTCTTATAGGGACCCTGCATGGTCTAATTCAGAGATTCCCAACCTTTTTGGTACCTTTTTGGTTTCATGGAAGACAATTTTTCCATGGACCAGTGTGTGTGTGTGTGAGAGAGAGAAAGAGAGAGAGAGAGAGGTGTACAGTTTGGGAAAGAGGCAGACACAGAAGTGGTAATTAAATAATGGGTGGGCCACACACTGAGTAAAATAAGTGTGGAATTGTTTTATTTAAGGCCTGCCACCAGATGATTTTGTTCCAGTCCAGAAGAAAATCAGAATAAAGACATGGAAAAGCCTTCACAGGAAAGTCTTTTTTTGTTCTGCTCTTGAGGAAAATTAGAAAACACAGAGAAATCTTCAGTGGAAGAGGCTCTTTGCCTCTACTCCAGAAGAAACCCCCCATCAAAGACCTGGAGAAGCAGAAACAGAGTGAATGACCACCACCTGCACTTTTCAATAGTTCAGCACAGTGTTTCCCTTCTAGATTAGACCTGTGACTTTCTGCTTCTAAGAAAGTGGGAAGGACGGTGGGGGAGAAGACGGTGGGGGAGAAGATAAGGTGGGGGTTATGTTGTAACTTTGAACAATCATTAAATGACCTGTCATACCTCAAGGATTACCTGGAATTGCAAATCAGCATTTTAATCCCCGGTGGACATTACTTCATTGATTTTGTACCAGTACTTATTAGATGATTGCTTTCTGTCCTTTTTTCCATTCATTAGCAATCATCTAATTACACATTACAATTCTGACTTTATGTATTGAATATTAGTTCCTTCACTAAAGGCTACCCAAAGCAATACACAATGAACAAAAATCAGGCATTATTGCTGAAAAAATACCATATCCTGTACAGTACAGGAAAATTTTAAACTATATTGCCTTTCAAGCTCAGTGATACCATATACTAAGAAAATATATAGAAGCTTTCAACTGAGATAGTGGAAGAGTGCATGTAAAAAGAAGGAATCCCAAACTAACAACACAGAAATTATACTGCCTGGATTTAGAACCTATAGTATTGGTAGAATGACAGACTAAAAATAAATTCATCGGAAGTTTTGCATTTCAAAATTAAGTACTTTTAAAAACATCTATCCATTTAAAGGAATTACTGATAAATTAGGGAACCCTGAATACTTAATGCATTCATCTGTCTAGACAACCATTTCAAAAGCCATAATCCTCATTCTCATATATAGCTGGAGCTGACTTCACATACCTGGAGTTGACTCTACACAGTTGCAGAACTCAGATGCAGAACACAGTCCAAACATGAAGAGGGAGCTGCACTTCATATATATATATATATATAGAAAGAAAGTAGCTCCACTTGTGGAGGAGGGATTTGAAATACCGGCCAAATAATCCAAAGATATATTCTGCATGTATTTTGTTACACATGTCCTCCTCTGCAATTATGCTTGCATTTATTGCAACAAAAGATGCTTTGACATACTTTAAATTAGAATTGTTATTATTCAATACAATCAAGTCATTCTCAGTTCATTATTGTGGAATTTTCAAAAATTGCACAATTGTGAAAAGTAGGTAGCTTCTCTGCCTTCAAAGCATTCAGCTTCTGATATTTGATACCCATTTTCTTTTATATGTTTGCCAGGGAAAGTTTCTGTATGCAACCCTATCTCTTCACAATCTTATTTGCCTGACTGAATCTTTTGTGGATCATGGTTTACAGGAGTATCATCTACAAGTACAACAGGAATGAGGATGTTTTTTGCAGCTAGTGGTACTTTAATTGGAGTGTTTAGGAGGAAATGTGAGATAGGGGTGTCAAGGAATGTAAATACATTAAGCATATCAAACGTAAATTTATTTTATTGCTTAAGCCATACCACACACACATACACCCATAGAAATTCATTGTGCCTCAGATTTCAGCAGAATGATCCTGAAATGATGTATGGACCAAAGAAAAGAAACATGAGTCACATATATCTCCCTTGTAGGGTGGTTGAAAAGGGAAAAGAAACTTCAAATAAAAACTCATAAAACACCTGTAAAAATATATCCTACAGAAATAAAGGTAATTGTTTCTAGAATAGTTTATTCTGGAACATAGGACGACTGTTGTGGTCTATCTAAACTAAAGTAATTGCATGTCTACAGAAATTTTTTAGTTAAAACATTTATATTTAAACTAAACTGAAATTTTAAAAAGCAGTATAAGTTTCCTTATTAGGCAGTAAACACTTTCTTTTTGATTATTTTAAGGCAATATTATTTTGTTTCTTGTTAGCAGCTGCTTCAGCCAAATTGTCCTTGACAATTTACATAAGTCTACAAACTAGTGACTTAAATCTTTATCCCAGAGAGCTACAAAATCATTGCAGAATAGAAACACATCACACAGGCTGAAAAATTAAAATACAATATTATAGAAAATGTAGATTTACAATATGATGTATTTACACATTTTAACTAAAATCTGTCTCTCAAACATGCCGCCTTAAGCTTCTGACGTCCCTTATGTCGTAATCATACATACCTCTGGGAATCAGACTACTGTAAGTTTTCCTCATAGAAACATGTACTCGTATTTGTCGGCGTGATAAGACGACTTCTTTTTGCCCTGAAAACATGCCCAATTGGGGGTCGCCTTATATGCCGGGTCGCCTTATACGCCGGCAACAGTAATTGGGAAGCACTGCGTGCTGCTCATAGGGAAAGCTGAGGTGTTTCTTTGCAAGACCATGGAATCGATCCGTGAGCTGGGTGAGCAGCCAGCTTTTTTCTAAATAAATTACAGATATCTCATTGACAACACAGTATTCTTTAGGGTTGAATCAAAAAAGCACGTTTATTTTTTAAATATACAACTCTTTCAAAAAATGAAAAAGGACATCTAGCCAAGGTGATAAATACAGTAATTTGTCTTATTTTCCAAAAGTGAATATCCTTTGAAAATTAACAGAAAGGAACACAACCCTGAGAGAAAGAATTATCCCTTAAACTTGTTCTTAAATCCAAGGAGAATCAGGTATTATTTTCTTTCAACTGTAATCTGAGTGAAGAATGATACCCTATAATTAAAATAGTTCAATTTTAGGCTTCTCCTACTTTTAAGTATTAATTTCAATATCCATGAGAACCAATTATACTTCAAAGTATAGCAGGCAATAGCAGGTCTATTGCTTGATTATATACAAGATTGGTCTTTTTAAATATAGAAATAAAATTAACATTCTCATTAGAAGTGATTGGACATCTTAATGTTTAGTATTAACTAGGATACTTCAAGCAACCAATGATATTGCCTGATATCTAAAGGGAGAACAAAGACAATAAGCACAGTCCACTTTAAAGATTTTCTCCCACCATCTGGAAGGAGCAAATACTTACCCCTTTGGTGGCCAAGTGAGCAGCTTGTTCAGCAACAATTTAAGAGAATGACAATGATTAATCTTTCCTGAAACTAATGCTACCTTTCCCCCCTAGACCTATGTCTAAAGACAAAAATGGAAGAAGCAACTGCTTTTTCCATTTAAGATCTAGAAATTGAAGTATTATAGGTTCTCAAACAGGAATAATGCTGATCGAGGTTAGTGTTTTGACACTCATTCTTTCTCTCAGATACAATTCCAAGTGAAGAAAGACACCTCAACCTGCTGTATAATTCTCTTTGCAGCTAAAGGAGCAGAGTGAAAGAAACCACATTTAAGAATCCTGGAGCATTAGCCTAAGTAAGCAGCTTATATTCTTTATCCACATCCACAAAAAATTGCAGGTGACAAATATCTAGTTCCAGGAGGCAGGGGAAAAAATAAACTCCTACCCACTGATTTTTTTTAGAGCTAGAAACTTGTTGCTCATTAGCTCTGAGTTTAAATGAGTCGTGAGTCTCCAGTGAAAACTTGTTTATGCTTAAATCGGCTTGCCAATGAAGCAATTAAATGTTGTTATCTGCATTTGTATATGTTTCTCAAGCAGCAGGTCTGCTCGCATCTAAATTACGCCAGCATATTCAAAAAGAAACTACAACCCAAAACCAGGGGGAATTTTCTGTTTGGTACTATATAGTAGTAAGCAAGCCATATGTGGAATACTGGTCAAAAGGCTTTTAAAAACTTATTTTGTCATGTGATCAACATGAAGAGTTTTGCATCAAATCTTAATGGTAATTAGTCAAAAGAATGGGACTAGCTTGTTACTGAGAAGCCTATCTTTACCCCAATAAAATTGTAGATGATATTTTCTTAATTACATCCCAAATTTCCACAATGTCACTGAAGAATTGCAGAATATAAATCACGTTAGGAAAACTTATTTCTTTCAAAGATTTCCTTGGAAGACGAAAGGAACTAAAGATACAGGCCATTTCACTGTTCTTCTGTGCATCGATGGTCTGCCATTTCATATAATTGTTCTAGAAATGCCATCATATTTTTCATCTCATCTGATTGCTTGATGATATTCATGTCATCAAGAAGAGCGTGTGGATTTCCAATCTTCAAAACCTCATTCTATAAAATAGAAAGTGTAACAGTACAAAATGAAATTAAAATGAGTGGAATACTTTTTATTCAATGGCATATGTTCAAGACAAGTTAAGACTTCTTATTGTTGGGAAGTACTTGAAACATACTGCCACTATTTCTACTCACCTGAAGAGCAGGTAGTTTGAAATACTCCACTGAAAGATCAGGAATACCTAGGTCATGTTTAACATCTCTATGAAATAACTGGAAAGAATGGAGAAAGCAATTAATATATAGAACACCAAATGTCCCCATACAGATAGTCAATTGGAAATGGAAAAATTGTTAAATCAAGGTACCCATATGACTGGACCCAATTTTATAATCATGTTAATGGCAATCATTAAGTGAATCAGGTGGTTATCTGAATACATTCTCCCAAATGGGTGCTATAATTAGCAAAAAATACAGGCAGTCCTTAACTTACAACCACAATTGTGCCCCAAATTTCCATTGCTAACCAAGACAGTTAAGTGAATTTTGCTCCATTTTATATTTTTTTGCCAGAGTTGTTAAGTGAATCACTCCAGTTGTTAAGTTAGTAACATGGTTGTTAAGTGAATCTGGCTTCCTCATTGACTTCTGTTTGTCAGAAAGTAACAAAAGGTGATCACATGACCCCAGGATGCTGCAACCAACATAAATACATGTCAAATGTCCAAATTTAGATTATGTGACCAGGGGGATGCAGCAATGGTTGTAAATGTGAAAAATGATTCTAAGTCATTCTTTTCAGTACCATTATAACTTTGAATTGTCACTAAATCTAAGTCGAGGATTACCTGTATTGCAAATTGTGATCATGTGTCTGTGGGATACTGTAATTAGTCATAAATGTGAACTGGTTGCCAAGCAGCCAATATGCAACTTTTACCATGGCTGGAACAACTTGAAGAGCCATAAAGAACTATTCCAAGGCTGACGTAATATCAAACAGTCATGAAACAACTGCTTGTAAATTGAAGACTACCTGTATCTGCTTCCAGAAAAAAGAGACTGTTATTTTCAGTTCTCAGATTGCTTTGTCAAAGAAAAAGAAAGTCTTGTATAATTCTTATGGCCAGAAATAAATCCAGTATTGGCTCCCAAATACCTCATCTGCTTCTGCTTCTAATGTTGTCAGCTCATGTTTTAATGGTTTTATTTTCTTCTGAAGTATTTGAATTTTGTCATCCACTGTACGTAATGTTAACAAATCTTTGCTTATTTCTTCCTATGGTTAAAATGAAAGAAGATGACAACAAATGTATTTAAAGTAAGGATATATTGCATTTGTGTTAGAATTAAGACAAATTTGATGTAAGTCATAAAGTTTATGTAACATATTTCTTCTCTCTCTCCTGGATAGTGCTGTCAAGAGAACTTTGAATTCCTAGACCAATATACATTACTTTAATGAAGGGCTTCTGGCAAGGGATGGGCTACACACAGTGGCGGGTTTCAAAATGGTTTACCACTGGTTCGGTGGGTGTGGCTCGTTGGGCGCGCTTTGCGCATACGCACACTTTGCACATGCACAGAGGCTTTCCTACTCACCTCCTGAAATACTGTGTGGTCCCTGTGTCTTCAACAGCTGTCATGCGGCAATCTCCTGTGCCGCGCAAAGCAGCTGCACTTCAAAGGCAGGAAATAAAGGACAGTTTGGCAGCCCGGGCGGGCCCAACAGCAGATCGTTTGAGAGAACCGGTTCGGTCTCAGCTGATTTTCGGCACTACCGGCTCGACAGAACTGATAGCATCTCACCTCTGGCTACACATCACAAGAACCAGGAAGAACATGTTTGGAAAACTGATTTGGCTTATCCAAAGGGTTTTAAGCTAAAATTGGAAGGGGAGGGAGATCAAGTTTTAGGACGTGATCCCAAGCATAAACCTCAAGACTTTCAATCAAGTGGTGAGAAGGGAAACTCAGATACAAAACAGGGGATGTAGGAAGCAAATGCAGAGTCAGTCAAAAAGGACTCAGATGCCTATATACAAATGTTCAAAGTATGAGGAATAAACAAGGTGAACTTGAAAGTACATGAGGCCAGATACGACATTGTTGCCATTACTGAAACTTTGGTAGGATGAAACCCATGACTTTAATGTACTACTAGAAGGATTTAAATTGTTCAAAAGAAACAGACCTGACAAAAGAGGAGGTGGGTTTATATTGTATGTAACAAATAATTACACTTCTACAGAAATGAAAAACAAAACAAAACCTTCTTGAATCAATTTGGGTTAACACCTTTGAGGAGCACCAGCCCACTGTTAGTCCCCACCAGAAGCTTGATTGGCTGTGCAATACTTCTAATTCAATTCAAACATTTCCCTTTAACAGCTGCTAAGTTTTTGGAAAATACTATAAATCCAAAACAGAATCAAATATTACATAACCCTAATAATTGTCAACATTGCTGAATCAGTTGGACCAAAATTGACTCCATCAATAGACTTTATGCAAAGAAGCATAAATAAAAAATTGATTTGCCCATTCAAAAGGGAAATTTGAATAAACCTAATTAATCCTTTGAATCAAACCACAATAATGCACCATTTTTTAAAGTCCATAACTCTCCTTAAAAAAAAATAGATTAAAAAGGAAAGAACAGTAATGATATGATATTCCTTTTTATAAGTATCAGAGCATTTTGCAATGTATGAAAGATTAATAGATTTATTATAACATGTTACAGGTGCTTGGCTTAGTAATAACATATGAATGGAAATAATGAAGTCAAGTAAGATTGTTCATTGATTTTGTAGCAACATTCTAACATAGCTAATGGGAAAATCTCATTCGTGGAACATTGTTTAGTATATCACATTAACTATTTATTCACACAATGTACTATATAAATTCTCAAAATCCATCCTCTCTTCCATATTTACCTCCAAATGCTTCAATCCTTCTTCCATTAAAATATACTTTTCCTGTTCTTCTTTTAGAAGCTTGTGTACATTGCTCAGATAATTCAGCTCATCCACAGGAACTTCCAAAGTTTCAATACATTTCAGAAGCCTTCAATAAATTGTTAAACAACATTATAATTTTATGCTAATGCTATCATGATTATCTGTAATATATGAAATCATGCAATGAAAATATCAAACCAAATAGGAGATAATTTGATACTAGTTACTATGCTAAAATGTTTCGTTGTTGAAGATCAATGAAGTTCTTAAATTTGTAATATATTTTGCTCCCCACCATTTCTGCACCGATCTTTTGCATCAACAACACAGTTTGCGTGAACATTTTTGTGGCCATTTGTAGCTTCCCTCAGGTCATGCAACTGCAATTTATTTTGGACAAAGATGGTGTTTCCTTCCAGTTTCCAGCAAAAACCACCCATAGCAAACAATGAGTTTGCTTAACAAAGTCAATGGAGGAAAGCTTCCCTGGATTTGTTTTATAACCATATGATTCACTTAGAAACTGCAGTGATTCGGTTACCTATGGCAATTTTTTAAATAAAACCTGGCACGAGTCACTTAACAACCACCTTGCTTAGCAACAGAAATTCTGATCGTAAGTTGAGACTACCTGTGTACCTTATTTTCTTACACCTGCATAAAAGGGTGGAGGTACAGAAGAGAACAGCTGCATACTAGAATCTTCGACATTGTAATTTATACATTAACATACCAACTCAAATAAATATGCTACTTCTCTTTATCATTTCATCTTTTAATAAGTCGAATGTCTTTTATTAGATTCTAATAATTGAGCAATAATTCTGATTCTAGATGCTATTGGCAGAAATATTAAAATTCAGGAACCAATGCCATTCTGATGTTTTTTATTATAAAAGTGGAAAAAATTAAGAAATGATTTCTAAAAAAAACCTGCTGTCAGTGACAAGCTAAACATGACCCAACATGTGGCACAGTTGCTCCCAAAATAACTAATACAGTTGCAGGGTACGTTAGAAGCACTATATAAATAACAGGTGAAGTCCTAATTCCCCTGTTTTATGTGCAGTGCTTTCTTGAGCATATTTGGAATTCAGAGGAATATCAGAAACACCATTTCAATTTGATTGCTACATTAATTGCTATTACTTGGCTATTAATGACGTAAGAAAAGACACCCCCTTTCTATTTGTACTAATACTTGATGTACAGAGGTAGTCCTCATTTATTGACCACTTGTACAATGACTGTTTTAAATTGTGATGGCCCTGAACTTAGAACTTACTAGTTATACTTACAGCTAATCTGCAATGTTCCGGATGTCATAGCTCCCATCTGGTCATGTGATTGAGATTCAGGCACTTGGGAACCAATTCACATTTATGATGTGCCACCCATACCCCATGGTCACATTATGGAGATTTGCAATCCTTCCTGCTGGCTTCTCACAAGCAATGTCAATGAGGAAGATGGCAGGAAGGTCATACATTGCTCCATCTATTCTCCAACCCTCCTGGACTACTGCAACTTGCTCCCCAAACTTGCATGCTGTCTCTAGCCTTTTAAGCCCGCCTCATTCATGCATGTTCTTATGCAGCCTCCCAGGACCTATCCCAAGCTCCTTATTTGGGATTCCACTTTCTGCTTAATGACATGCACATATTGGGATTAAAATGACAGCCATGACTGTCGGGATCATGCAATGTGGTCATTTGGCATGCTTTACCACCACATTGCTTAGTGAAGGCAATCCTAGCCCCCATTGCTATCATAATCTGAAGACTAGCTGTCTCTCAAGTTCATGGCAGTATGCTTCAGTACCTCACTGCTGGCATAGAAAAAAAAAACCTAGTTGAGCTGCAGGATCCAGATAGTCAAGATGCTGCTGGTTAGTGCAAAAACAGTGATCCTCAACTTAACAAATGTAATGGAGCCTGCCAATTACATTCATAACCCAAGGATTTATTAATTGATGTTAAATGAACATGATCCCCCCCGCTTTCCCCAATGTATTAATCAAATGCATAGGTTTTTAAGTGCACATGAGGTATCTCAGGGTGGGGAAGACCATGGATGGGGGGGAGAGGAACCTAGTGCTGGAACAGGCCATCTGCTTCCAACCACCCAAAGCCTCCCTCTATCCACTGAGATGTATCATGTTCCCTTGAGGTCCCCATAGTTGCTTCCCCCTTCCTGCATCTTGCCCCGCTGGGCCTGCAAAGGTTCTTACATCTAAGGAAAACAGCTTCACCAGCATCTGAGTAAAAGAGGCTGAGCTTGCAATTCAGTCCAAAGGAAACAAGCTCTGCGTTGACTGATTATCGCCACTGCCTACATGCCCCAATTCCTGAAGCTGCTGATTCAAACCAGCCACCCAATAGCAAGCAGAAGGCTGCTGCGGCGCTGCCCAGGCTGGGACCAAACGAGGTGGGCAGGGATGCTGGTCTTGTGGAAGACAAGCTAAAGGTTTTTTTTTTTTTTTTACTCAGAAGCTGATGAAGCTGTTTTCCTTAGATCTTGCATTCTTACAGCTTCACCAGTGCCTGAGTAAAAGATGGCCACTTTTCCGCCACAAGGGTCAGCCTGTTCTGGGGTTCTGGAAATCTTTGAAAGGTAAGTGAGAGATCAGAAACAGGGTGGGGAGGAGCAAGTGGAACTTTAGGGTGGGGGCGGGAGCTAGGAAAGCAGGCCCAGTGTCTGTGCAGACCTGGTGGGGGTGGGATGGGGGGAATAGGCAGAGGGCATGTTGCAGTATCACTTCACTCAGTCGTAAGGATGAACAGCTGCTGTGGTGCTGCAACATATGTAACTTTGGGACTGGGACTTAAGTACTTTTTTGGGCGGTGGGGGCTACTTTTGAATCAGTTTGCTAAATGAACTGTCATAACTCAAGCAATACCTGTATTATACTTCTAAGTGCAGACAACTTATTTTAAATCTTTTTTCAGGATAAAACTTACTGAATTCAAAAGCATTTATTATCCTAACGTTGGATTAACATTGGCATGAGTGTTGGGTTGCTATTGTTTAGGTGGTTTCTTTACCTTTCCTTGAGGATACTCAGGTGCTTTTCAGTTTCATTATAATCTTGTGTAATTTCATAGAGAATAGCTCTGTAAAGAGAGAGAACATATTAGCATTTTTCACCCATATGCACATTATAATGCTTTCATGTCCTTGCCTGGAAAAAGTGTTAATAGCAGATATAAAATCGTTTCCACCCCAAGATATCCTCAGTGTAAACAGGATTGATTTGTGTCTTGCTTTTGAACGTTACCTGTGTAATCGTTAGCATTTATATAATGTGTTGATTTTATGTAACAACACCAGATGCATTTGTTTACAGGCAATTAAGTGCAACCAAAACCATTGTGCAAAAATTCAATAGGGTTAGCAATAAATACTAATTCCATTTCCTCCAGATGTGTGTTTACATGCACTCTGTGCAACTGCAACCACTGTGCAAGTGAAGAAGTTGTTTGTTATTGCCAAAAATCCAGAAAATACCAGTGCTGCATTTCAGATGTGAAATTTGGGTGAAATCAGTGCAATTTGGGTGAAATCAGTGCAATCAAAATGATTGTGTAATTAAAGCAATCATTTAAATTTTCAAAAATCCAGCTAATAATCAAAATCAGTATCTTTTTTCATTCCCCAAATTCTTTTAATTAGAAATTATTATTAATGATAACTGAATTTATTAATTTAGGCAAAACATCCCAAAAGGGAGAAGATATTTGGAGAAAATAATGAGTACTTACATTATTGTCCAGTGGATCTTAGATTCTAGACTCTTTTTAATGCTCTTTGGGAGTCGTTGGCATTTCACTTTTTTTTTTGAAGATACAGTCATGAATTTTGTTTCTGGAGATTCTGTTTCAATTGCAAAAAGTAAGAATGCTAAAAAAAACTTCCATCTAAATCTGGTTAGACTGCTGGCTCTATAACACATACTTAGTGTTATACAGTTCAAGTGAGATATCGGCAGTATGTTCTCATTAAAAGATTCCCTTTATAAACAACAGAGAAATTACAACAAATAAATTTAAACCAATGTTACAAAATCCTGGACTGGTTCTCAAAATATTAGGGTTTGTTTAGTTTTTTCATATCAGCTTTATTGCAGTACAATTCTAGGGAAACAACCAACAAAAAGGGCGGAATGACATTAAACAAATTTTCCATGTGATTCTTAATTAAGGGATTACATAGCTCCATTTGGCATCCAGTTTTAATTTTTCTGATTTAAAGTTCAATGCTGTTTGTTTCGACATTTATACAAGCTTCTCAATATGCATCTCAAATAACGGACATAATTGACCCTTACATATTAAACACAGTTCATCTATTTATTGTCTTTTTGTCTGCTAAATAAAAGCCTAGAAATAATTATAACCTTATATAGTTCTTCTATACCCGTCAGCTGCAGTTATATGATGTCTATACCAGAAAATCTTGATATATTATTGTAGAATCCCTCCAGATCAAGATATTATAAAATAAATAAATATAGATTTCATGTCATTGCTGAGTGATTCAATAACTATTTGTCATTTAAAACTAACTTGATAAATAACAGGAGTAGCCACTGGACAACAGCACTGAAATAATTATTTTCTACATGGAGAATTACAATTATATGGATTTTTGCTTCAATAATAATAGTTTTATAAGCATATCAAGTGTATAGTTATATTTCTGATTCATTTCCTATAGGATGACAAAAGAAAAATCTTCAAAAATGTATGTATGATTAATAAAACATTTCTATAAAACTTTTGTGGATTACTAAGGAAAGGGAGCGCACAGGTCTTGGCTAGTTAGAGTTTGAAAGGTAACTGATTTTTTTTTAGTTTCCCAAGAATAAAAATAACACAAAACTCTTTGGTTTTGCTAGTTTAACTTGTTCTGTGAAATATGTCTACCAAAATTAACATTATCTTCTATTATTTGGTTTTAAGTTTGAGACATATTTTAAATTTATTTTCAATTCATATAGTTATTTGATGCAAAGGACACTGAGATTTTTAAATAATTTGAATGAGTATTTTCTTTTTATTGTCCAACCTATGTATACATTGCATTCAAAGAGTATTCAGACCCCTTCACTTTTGTCAATTTTGTTATGCTGCAGTCTGATTCTACAGTTGTTGAAATTCATTTTTTCCTAATTAATCTACACTCCATAATGTAGAGTGAAAACATAATGACAGAGTGAAAACAGAATTTTAGAAATGTCTGTAAATCAACATGACAAATATTTTCTTTTGTTGATCACTGCCCCAGCTTTGTCCCAAATTCTGTAGGACAAAGACAGTTAAGAGACAAGAATACTTCAAAACAACTGCACTATAAATACTAATATGTCTTACCCATTTTCAGGTTCTCATCAATAAGAAATGTAAAACAATACCTTCAAGAAACTGTGTTTCCTCTTCCACTTCCATCTTCGGAATCACTAATACTTCTCACTATAGAAAACATGATGTTTATATTTTAAAAATATGCAACATATTTTTTTAAAATGTATGCTCTATACAGCTTGGCTTATCAACCTTCATGATAGCTTATGCTAACCTTTTTATGCATTTAAATATCTCCACTCATAATCTTACTCTTTACTTTTATCAATCCTGTTATGTCACTGGAATCAAGTTCTACCAAATAGCAGGGCTTTCTTCTGTCTGAAGCTTTCTTCTGCCATTCTTTACAAATTTCCTTTATAAATAGGCATTTTATGTAGTATGTATGAAATGTTAGAATTTTTTATCTTATTTCTAAGGTAATTACTGCAATCATTCTCATACTGAGTCTAAAATGTTCTCTCCAATCATATCAAATATCATCTTTACCCACATAATTTGATTTGATTTCCTTATTGCATCTTATTGCATACTAATAAACAGCTTTAAAGAGAAAGATGATTTAAGTTACTAAATAGTCCTCACACTGTGGTCCCTAAATGCCATATAATTCACTGGACTATACTTCTAACTAGATAAACTTAGAATTATGCAGTACTGTAAATTATTAGTGCTGTGCAAAGGATCTGAAGGGCACTTCTCAAACCATGCAGTACAAGAAAAGCATCCTCCCCCAAATAATGCTCTCTGAAAGATTTGATCTAGCTGTTTCCAGTCTTTTCCATAGCACTTATGTACATAATGCTGAACCCAACACAGGATAACTTTTTCAGCAAAGTAAAACTCTTCATTTGCAAAATCCTAGAAGGAACTACGCTGCAATGCATGTGCTTCAAATGACCAAGTGCCATGCTTCCTTTGTGACAATACACTGCAAATTCACTGTAAAGCCCCAATAATGATCAACAGCATTTACTTTACATCAGGACATATTTCTATGATAGTTGCTGATACAGCTTAGCATCTTTTGAAACTGCTCAGCAACATATAATTTTTCTGGAAGACAACACAAATTCATTATTTTTTTCTTCACATTTAGCTACAAAGGACTCATTAAGTGATGAGGTTACTCTAATTCATTGCAAAAGAACACATGGTGATATATAGCAACATGTCTTGCTATATTTTAGTTCACAGAGACCAGTAATCAGAACTGAAATCCCCATATAAAGTTCATATTCACTCAATGGCTTCTGCTTTTGTTTTACCTATTATAGGAAGTTGGCACCCACCCCTCTCCTAGAAAATTGAAATGTCCTGGGAAATATTAAAAAGGCAGAATATTTCCTCTAAAAAGAGTAGAAACTCAGAAACAGCAACTCACCTCAGAAGCAGAAACTGACCCCCACCTTTGTTAATGGGTGGGCCATTAAGGCCTGGGCCAGAATACTTTACATTACAAAGATCTCCAAGTAAAACTATAGCAATAGCCCAAAGCCCTTTCAGTGCATCATCCAGCAAGGCTCAACCAAGCCTGGAACTCAGGACAGCCTACAGAGTTGCCTCTGCATGGCCTCATGGGAGTCTGACAACCAATTAGAAACAAGCTTCAATTCAAATCCCAACAAAGGTTATAAAACCCAGGCACTCTCAGCACCTCAGCCCTTTTCTTGATCTCTTCCTTCACCTTTAAGCATGTGATTATCCTTCCTTTTTCACTCTGGAGATCCAGGCCATGTGGTCCTGTCCACCATGAAACCATCTTTCCAAACAGCCTCCATGTTTCCAGTGTCTTTTTCCCCACTTGGAACTGAACCCAGAAGGATATTTCTTCCAACACTACATTATGTCCAATAAAGGATTTCAATAGCTCAGTAAACTATATAAAAATAAATTCTTACAAAAATAGGTACTTCATCTTATGACTGATTCTCAGCATTTGCTGTGTTTGCTTTATAATAGAATTAGTTTTAAAAGGGTGGGACAGAAAATTGGTGTCCACACCAAAAAAATAAATAGATATAGCCCCATTCTTTTCACCAACACTTCAAAAGTACTGAGCCCTTGATATAATAACTATTCAGCAAGTTTATTGTAGAGCATCTATACCTCCTAGTGGCCAGTCTACTTCAATAGTATATATTTATAAACAATGCCTATCTAATACACATGCAGCTGTATCAGTAAAAAAAAAAAAAAAAAGAGTAGACAGGTATGTATTCAGTCATATATAAAAAGGTGACATAAAAAGCTAATAATACAGATAATACTTGACTTATGACCATTGAGCCCCAAATTTCTATTGCTAAGTAAAACATTTGTTAAGTGAATTTCACCCCATTTTACGACCTTTCTCACCATAGTTAAGTGAATTACTGCAGTTGAATAACAGGATTATTAAATGATTCTGGTTTCCCCATGGACTCTGCTTGTCAGGTCACAGAAGCCTACTTATAACAATTTCCAGTGGAATCTCTGCTGTCCAAATACCCCTATAATTGAAGTGAGAATTTTGCATTTCATTTCCCAATGTCCCAGCTACTTTTAATGATATTAATAAGGTCACCAGTGAGGAGTAGGATTCTCCATCACTCTGCCATTTTGGGGGTCCAGAAACATAGCCCGCTCTACAAAGCAAAGACACTGGAGCCTTGTGCAGCCTTGTAAACAATGGGTTAACTTTGGCAACTTTCTGAAAGGGCTTGCTAATTGTTCCCGATGGAGTTGCTGGAGGTGGCTAATAGCAATAGCACTTAGACTTATATACCACTTTACAGCCCTTTCTAAGCAGTTTACAAAGTCAGCATATTACTCCTAACAATCCGGGTCCTCATTCTACCGATCTCTGAAGGATGGAAGGCTGAGTCAACTTTGAGCGTGGCGAGATTCAAACTGCCAAATTGCAGGCAGTCTTTCTCACCATCTTCGTCAATTTTATAGTTAATTTTAATGCCAATATTTGTTATTGTAATATTTTAATGCTGTATTGTTGCTTTTACTTATTGTAAGTCGCCTGGACTCGCCTCTTGGCGAGATGGCCGACACATATATTTTCATAACAAATATTTTTAAAAACCTATGCTTTATTCAGCCAAACATGGCGAAGCACACCTCCACTTAAACCTGTCCTTTGAATACGGTTTCGCCGGCTGAAAACGCCACCGCAGCTATTTTGCCTCATGCAGCACCGAGATTACAATGCTCCAACAACCCCATTCGCTTTTCAAACACCACACGGGAGTACCATACATTGCAATTTATCCTACAGAAGTAATCCGCAGCGGCTGAAAGCCTGGGCTCTTCTACCTTCCGAACTCCGTACTGAAATTCCAGTTGCCACAGTACAAGCTACCCACCTATTCCAGAACTCACCGTTTTTATTTCTACGGTTACTCCCTCTCCAGATTGGCCGGTAGTGCGAATTCAAAAATTGCGGGCGTTCTGAGTTTCCCCGCAGATGTTAGTGCGCAGGCGTTAAGGGAGGGCAATTGCGCTTGCGTGTCTGGGTCAGCTTTCAACGCAACGGCGTCTGCGCAAAGAAGTCGATCTTCCTCGTCAGTGAAAAGTGGTGGCGTCGTTTAAGTAGGTATTGTTTGGGCAGCCGCAAGTGCTGGTTGATGTGGCTGAGGTCCTTTTTTTTTTTTTAACCTAACACACGGAGTCGCAAACCACTGTTAGGCCAATTTGAGTTTTGCGGGCTGCATGAACTCCGCTTGTACGATGATTCCTTTATTGTGTCACGGTGCCCGAGAAAATTAGGCTAATTGTAGAAATTATAGATACGTTTCTATGGGTCAGTGTGCCGTCTGAACACAGCTTGTGATTTTGTGTTGGTTCACTTTGACGTATCAATCGGTTCTCCTATCTCGGAGCTACCACCGCTCTTACCCGTCTTCCTCTTTTGCAAGGAAGTGTCTGCAAACCTATACATTTTCCTTGTCGGGGGACTGGGAAGTATGAATGCAAGTCTCTTAAGTGCCAAATCTCCTCACTTGCCTTGTAAAATTATAATTACCCTTTATACTCAAGATTCACACGTTTTACTTTTTTATGTTTGATCAAAAGTTGGATGCCTTTTTAAAAAAGGCATCATGAGTTTATAAAGCTGGTTTTTTAAAAATTATTAACTTAGTATATAGGTATTGCTCTCACCCAGTGACCCTAACAGCTATTCTTCCCTATGGCATTTTCACCGAGGTCACCTGTTCAGGTGAACAGAAAGCAGGCAGTGTTTTTCTTTCTTTGTTCAATCCATATTCTGATAGGTGGAGATATCAAGTAGCTTGCCTAATAGCTCTAAACAATCCTCGGTCTTCCTGGTCCTTTTGTGCTCCCAATCTGTTGAGATTATTTGTAGGTGTGCTATTACTGAATTGCACTTAGGTTCTGAGTTGTCAACTTGAGAAAATAGTTAAAAGAGACAGACAGTCTGTGCAAAACAAATTTGAAAGTTGTTTTGAAATGAGAATCTCAGAAGAATCTCTGTAAATCACAACTTGTTCTTTTTCCCATTAACGAAAACAGATGCATCTAGTTTAACATGGAAGCATATAAAAGGAAGATCTACCACTTTGGGTTTCTTAAAAATAACTAAATGCTTCATTAATTTTATCCAGCTCTTGGAACACAGGAACATCTTCACAACTGCTTTAGTAGAAAATGTTACGGGTCAAGAATGGACTTCAGCGTCATTGGCCCTTACATTGCAGGAGAGAAGCAAGTGTTCCTGCCGTCAGACCGAGTTGGCGTTTGCTGCATCAGCATGTACTCCATCCTGAATGGGCTGCGATGGCTAAAAAGCAGCTAAAGGGCAAAAGCCCTGAAGAGTTGATATGGCACACTCCAGAGGGAATTGCCATCAAACCACTGTATTCTACAAGTGACACAGCAGGCTTTCCTGAAGAATTACCTGGAGTAAAGCCCTTCACTAGAGGTCCTTATCCTACCATGTATACATACAGGCCTTGGACCATCCGCCAATATGCTGGCTTCAGTACCGTGGAGGAAAGCAACAAGTTTTATAAAGATAACATCAAGGGTGAGACGTGTTCCTTAGGAAATGGGCATTAAGGACAATGTTGTGGTTGTAAATTTTAAATATATTTTTGTACCTGTCAGTCTTGACTTCCAGATGAATCCCTGCAGTCTCGGGGACCACCCTTTTAGAAGTAGGTTTCTCTTTCTATATCCTAGAGCTGAAAGTTGCTAGTCCAAAATCACCTATCTGTCTTCATGCCTAAGCAGGACTAAAACTCATGGTCTCCCAATTGCTAGCCAGGTGCTTTTATCCACTAAATCAAATTAGCTCTCAGTTGTAACTATATTTACTTATATTAATTTATTTACATATTTATATGTAATTAATATCAGAAATAAGTTGCTTAGGAATTAATAGCACCCTGTCAGGATTATCATATACAGCATTCAGTTTACATTTTATGTTTTTGTAAGTATTTGCTCAGAAAAGATGTAATTTATTTCATTAGAAAGTCTGAGAAGCGTTGAATATTTTCTCTGCTCAATAATAAATTGCTCAACTGCAGTTCCTGTAAATACATAATATGAAACCTATTTAAATATTTAGATGTATTTCATTAATAAAATTGCTTACAATAACAGAAATAGAAAGAACAGTTCTGCCACAACAAATAGCCCTCTATGCTTACTCAGAATAACTCAACACTGGAAGATTGGGGAACCTTCGATGAAAATTGGGCTGCAGGATGAAAGAAAGCCTTGTGTAATTGGACACTTGCTTATGCAACATTGAATTATTTCCTAAGTTTTAATGTGAATCCTTTGGTCTGTATTGTTTTGAACAACTAATACGCCTTTTCAGTTAAATTCCATCTAACAAAGATGAAGATACAATTATATAGGTCATATTTTATATTTTTACTAAATTATTAATTTCATTTTCAAGCTGGTCAGCAGGGTTTATCCGTCGCATTTGATTTAGCAACTCATCGTGGTTATGACTCGGATAATCCTCGAGTTCGAGGTGATGTTGGAATGGCTGGAGTTGCCATTGACACAGTAGAAGATACTAAAATTCTTTTTGATGGAATTCCCTTGGAGAAAATGTCTGTTTCAATGACAATGAATGGGGCGGTAATTCCTATCCTAGCTACATTCATTGTTACTGGGGAAGAACAAGGAGTGCCTCAATCCAAGCTGACAGGGACAATACAAAATGATATACTGAAAGAATTCATGGTTCGAAATACGTACATTTTCCCACCAGAACCATCAATGCAAATAATTGCTGACATCTTCCAATATACATCAAAGGTATTGCTTAGTTTTGTTTCTTTTAATTACCACGTGGTTATCGTGTATAAGGATCAGTGTTTGTTACAAAAAAAATTGTACGTATTTTCTTACAGCACATGCCAAAATTTAATTCTATTTCTATCAGTGGATACCATATGCAAGAGGCTGGAGCTGATGCTATTTTGGAGTTAGCATATACAATAGCTGATGGTTTGGAGTACTGTAGAACTGGACTTAAAGCTGGTCTTACCATTGATGAATTTGCACCAAGGTATATTAATTTAGGTTGTTGTTTTTTTGGTGGTGGTGGGGAGGTGTCTTTTTTATCCTCAGTCTGTTCTGTTCTATACTTCCTATCAGGATTCCCAGTTCATAAGTAACTCAATATATAATTATTAACTTTATGTATTTGTTTGTGGCTTAATTACATTTGTAGGTGAAAGTACTATATTACAATATACTACTAATTTAAATTAAAACATTCATAAAACTTCTGCTTTCACTGTGGACTACATATAGTTTCCATCCCTCTGAAAATATAGTATTTGTTGTTCTTACATAGAAATTACGTAGAAAAAAACCAGTTTATAGGCCATGATTCCGTTATCTTTTAGTAAATTGCCTGTAGTTTTACTAGCCTAAAGAAAATGAGGATTTAAAAAAAATTAAATTGAACTATGTTGTTTATTTAATACACAAGTTTTATATTACCATTTATTCCAGATATGATCTTAAGTTATTTTATTGCAGGCTTTCTTTCTTCTGGGGAATTGGTATGAACTTCTATATGGAAATAGCTAAATTAAGAGCTGGGAGACGGCTTTGGGCTCACTTAATAGAGAAAATGTTTCAGCCCAAGGACACCAAATCACTTCTCCTTCGAGCTCATTGTCAGACTTCAGGATGGTCTCTAACTGAGCAGGTACAAATCAGAGTATCAGTTATGATGACATGCAAATTTTAAAGAAGTAAATATGGTGTAGACTCAACATGTTGCTTTCCTGAAAGCACTTTTGTTTATAACTTAAGGTACATCCAATTCATACCCCCAAACCACCATTGCTGAATTTGGAGAAGATTCTGGGATCAGCTGAGGACAGGAGGAGGTGGGGAAGTTAGTTTCCTGGAATCTGCAGCATAATGGCTGGGATAAGAAAAAAATGAAAGCATTACACTCCACAAGCATTTTAATTATTTCATCCATCATTAAAGATATTCCCAGATTTTCCTGCAGCCTAATATCTTGTGTTTGTGGACACGTTACATAGTAATACATATTTTTGATTAAAATTTTATAAATGAAGAAAGAGAACTTAGGCACTCAATATATTCATGACTCTTCACTTTGTTAGTGTTAGAACTGTTCAGAGTATAAAAAAGTGGTGTTTCACATTAGTGAGAGAAGCACCTGTCCTTAAAACCTTAAAGCAACTAGAGTCTTTGGGTCATTTATTTGAAGACAATCAGTTGCTTCTCTGCCAATCTTAGCATTAGTATTGTTGTAAGCGGACAGATTAACAGACAATCAGAGACAATTTTGAAGTATCTCCTTCAGTTTCGGTTTCCAGAGGATGTGATGTCTTTAATACTCTAAGAAAGGATGCTTTCTTTATGCTAATATACTTTTTGAAGTGCTTTTGAAGTTATGTACAGATTTAGTAGATATGTTCTAAGACAGCCAAATGGCAATTTAGGTAGGAATTCTGGGGAGTGTTCTTGGCACATCTGAAGGACATCATGTTAAGAAAAGCTACTTTAAGATGTCTTATAAAAATAGTTTCCTTTATAATGTATTTGATCTTCTGATTCCCCACCCTCCATTCCATCATTGGGAGCATCCCAACCAATGTAAATGACTCACTTTCATTTGGTTATGATAAGTTCTGCAGAATAATATTTATATTACTGTAGTATATTTTTAAATACAATTTTGTTAAAATTTCCAGGATATAACTGATGTCAAAGTCTAATTCAGTAATATTACCCAGAACATTGCTGTGCTCAAAAGATAACATGTATTCCTCTGCATCAGTTTCATTTTTTTAAAGTAAAGTTACGATTTTTGTAACAGGATCCTTACAATAACATTATCCGCACCACAATTGAAGCAATGGCAGCTGTGTTTGGTGGTACCCAGTCCTTGCATACAAATTCATTTGATGAAGCTTTAGGACTGCCAACTGTGAAAAGTGCACGAATTGCAAGGAATACACAGATAATAATACAAGAAGAATCTGGCATACCCAAAGTTGCTGATCCATGGGGTGGTTCATTTCTAATGGAATCTCTTACCAATGATGTTTATGAAGCCGCTTTAAAGGTCAGTTTGTTTATTATAGAGAATGGGTAATAAGAAGATGCTGATAATCTTTTATATGAGCTCAGAAACAATTACTAGCTCGCTTCTTTATATTGATATATTCCCTCTTTAACAGCTTTATAGATTCCTATTTACCCAACAAACCCCCACCCCAAATTTCTGATTAGCTAGCAATAAATTTTACTTTTTCACTGATGAGTCAGCAGATGGCTTTGTACAAATCCACACAGTTTTCTTGGAAATGTTTTCAGAAGTAGTTTACCATTTTCTTCCTGTAACTGAAAAGGACTGCAACTGGGCTCAAGTCACTCCAACTGGCTTTAGGCCAAAGACAGGTTTGTGGATTAAGAGAGAAACCAGTTAAGCCTAAGTTAAGAACATAAACTTTATAATAAGAAATAACTCAATATGTTGAATTTGGGGGTTAGGTGTGTGCCATTTGTAGAAGAACTTTCAAGTTCTTTCATTTTAAGTTGGAGCTAATTTTAAACTATATCATAGGACATCAATCCTTTTAAGAATTAGGAATTGTATTTTCTTATATTAACTACTTGTTTATAAAGAAGGTTCTTATTTATTCCTTTTGGGTAACTATTTTTTCTTTCATAGGGAGCCTAAATGTTTTATTAAATATTATATTAAACGATAAGCACACTTAACAACTTTTCTTTGTTAGCTCATCAATGAGATTGAGGAGATGGGTGGAATGGCCAAAGCTGTAGCTGAAGGAATACCAAAACTTCACATTGAAGAATGTGCTGCTCGAAGACAAGCCAGGATTGATTCTGGTAAGAAAACCAGAATTATTTATTCTTCAACTGTGTAAGCATTTAAAAGATCTTCTCTTATCTCACTGAAGTTAATATATGTGCATGAATTTGATTCCAACTTCATGTATGTTTTAAAATTCTGTTCCAAAATAAGTTTAAAACAGTGAAGAAGTTGAGGCTTTTTAGCAACATTGCCAATAAAAGAAGAGCATTAGAACATTGTATTGTTTGGCATGAAGACTGCTGTTAGTTGTGCATGACCAATGAGACTATTTATGTTTCTCAAGCAGTATTGCATAACTTTTAAAATAGAAGAATAAAGACTGGTCTCTTCCACTCCCATTGTCAAATCTTTTGGACAGATCAAAGCCTTTAAGTTCACTTAAGTAATTATTTGGATTCTTTCCTGCTCAACAGCTTATTAAGACAAATGCTATACCGTATTTTTCAGAATATGACATCCCCCCCCCCCCCAAAAAAAAAAAAAAAGTGGGTGGAAATGTCTGCATCTTATACATGAATACAGGCCCGGTTTTGGCCTCCGCAGATTCTATTTTCTCCCTGGCAAATAGAAATGCAACATATAGTTCCTTCTACCCATACATAAACTGATAATTTTGAGTCTACAATTAATTACTTCCATAGGCACATATTAACCACACATTAATAAATGTGTGTATAAAATGTTTTTTAAAAAAACATTCTATTGCTTTCATTTTTAGATACAATTTTTAAAGTTTATATCATATAAAGAAAACAGCGCAAAATAATGTTGCTTTAGTACATAAAAGAAATGATAATTCAATTTATAATATTGTATATATATTTGAGAAAAAAGGAGTACTATATATATTGATTATAAACAGAGGAATTCTTACTTTCTCATATCAGAGACATCTTCTGCATTGAGCAAAACCATTACAGCTGATTTCTATATTTTCTAAACATCTATTCAATATAACAATTGGCAATTTTTTTATAAAACGAGATTGTGCAAGATTGATGATCAAAGGTAATGTCATCTGCAGTTTATATGCTAGAGACACAGTCAATACTTTTGCATCAGCTTTTAACTAGGAAACTAGTTATTAACTTGTACAACTAATCAAATCTCTTCCAGCCTTCAAAATCACATTTTTATGTGAGAACAGTTTCAGTGAGAAAAGCCAGAAAAACTTTATTTAAAAGGCATCATTATAAACTTTAATAGATTAGTGCAGAAAGCTAAATATACATCTTATATTTTAGAGATTTAGTTCATGTTTTAGAGATTTAATAATTTCTGTTATTTCTTGGTGGTAATTAAATTATTCTTTAAGATTTGTAATTAATTTCCAAAGGAAAATTTATAAAATTGCAATAGAATGTCTCCTTAATTGCATACTCAGTATAGTTTCAGTTTAACAAATCAAATTATTATGCATTGAAATATTAATGGAGCAAAGTGAAGAGTCATGAATGGGGTTTGCTTTGGCTGCAAAAACCATTCTTAGGTGCTGCTGTTAGAGCAGGGGTCTCCAACCTTGGCAACTTTAAGACTTGTGGACTTCAACTCCTAGAAGGCTGAGGAATTCTGGGAGTTGAAGTCCACAAGTCTTAACGTTGCTAAGGCTGGATAACTCTGTGTTAGAGAATATATGAACTGAGTAGTGACTGATCAGTGCCTTATTTCTGATTAACCACTATAATGCAACCTTCAATTATCATTAAATGTTACATGTTTTATATTTGAAGCATAGATGTCTGATCATTTGTAATAAAGGGATGTACTCAGAAAGTATTCAGACCCCCTTCACTTTTGTCAATTTTGTTATGCTGCAGCCTGATTCTACAGTTGTTGAAATTCACTTTTTTTCTCATTAATCTACACTCAGTACCCCATAATGACAAAGTAAAAACAGATTTTTAGAAATGTCTGTAAATTTACTAAAAAGAAAAAAACCTGAAATATCACATTGGCATAAGTATTCAGACCTTTTGCAACAACACTTGAAATTTAGCTCAAGTGTCTCCCAATTCTCTTGATCGATGCTGACAAGTTTCTATACCTTGATTGGAGTCCAACTGTGGTAAATTAAATTGATTTGAGATGATTTGGAAAGGCACACACCTCTCTATAGAAGGCCTCTCACACACTGTACCAAAAGCCATGAGGTTAAAGGAATTGCCTATAGAGCTCAAGAGGCAGGATTATTGCAAGCACAGATCTGGGGAGGGCTACAATAAAATTTCTGCTGCACTGAAGGTTCCTAAGACTCCAGTGGCCTTCATAATTCTCAAATGGAAGAAATTTGGCACAACCAGGACTCTTCCAAGAGCTGGTCATCTGGTCAAACAGAGCAATCAGGTCTTAGTAAGAGAGGTGACCAAGAACCCGATGGTCACTTTGACTGAGCTCCAGAGCTCCTGTGTGGCGATGGGACTGAGTTCCAGAAGGACAACCATCACTGCAGCCCTCTACCCTTCTGGACTTTATGGCAGAGTGGCTAGACGGAAGCCTCTACTTAGTGCAAAACACATGAAAGCCTGCTTGAGTTTGGAAAAAAGCACCTGAAGGACTCTCAGACTGCAAGGAAAAATATTTTATGGTTTAATGATGCCAAGATCGAACTGTTTGGCCTTAATTGTAAATGTTATGTCTGGAAGAAACCAGGCACCGCTTGTCACCTGTCCAATGTCATCCCAAGAATGAAACATGGTGGTGGCAGCATCATGTGAGGGTGTTTTTCAGCAGCAGGGACTGGGAGACTGGTCAGGGTTGAGGGGAAGCTGAATGAAACAAACTACAGGGATATCCTCAATGAAAACCTGTTTCACAGTGCTTAGGACCTTAGACTGGGCTGAAAGTTCACTTTCCGATCTGACAATGATCCTAGGCACACAGCCAAGATAACACAGTAATGGCATAAGGACAACTTTGTGAATGTCCTATAGTGGCCCAGTCAGAGCCCTGTTGAACCATATGGAATATCTCTGGAGGGACCTGAAAATAACTGCCCACTGATAGTTGCCATCTGTCCTGACTGAGCTTGAGAGGATTTGCAAGGAAGAATGGCAGAAAATCCTCCCAATCCAGGTGTGCAAAGCTTGTCTCATCATACCCCAAAATACTTGAGGCTATTATTGCTGTCAAATGTGCTTCAACAAGGTACTGAGTAAAGGGTCTGAATCAGAGGTATTCAAGTTCTGACCAGTTCTGGAAAACTGGTAGCGGAAATTTTGAGTAGTTCAGAGAACTGGCAAACACCACCTCTGACTGGCCCCGCCCCCATCTATTCACTGCCTCCCGAGTCCCAGCTGATTGGCTGGGTCTTCTTTGGTTGCCCCACACAAGAGAACAGAGCTGGAAAGCAGGTTAGTGGGGGTGGGGAGGGAATGGGGATTTTGCAGTATCCTTCCCCCAGGAGTGGGGAGGAAATGGAGATTTTACAGAATCCTTCCCCAGCCATTCCCACCAAGCCAGGCCACACCCACAGAGCTGGTAGTAAAAAAAATTGAATACCACCACTGATCTGAATACTTATGCCAATGTAATATTTCAGATTTGTTTGTTTTTAATAAATGCACAGAGATTTCTAAAATTCTGTTTCCAGTTTGTCATTATGGGATACTGAATGTAGATTAATGAGAAAATAGATGAATTTCAACAACTGAGGAATCAGGCTGTAGCATAACAAAACGGACAAAAGTGAAGGGGGCCTGAATACTTTCTGAATGCACCGTACATTGGAATACCTCAACTTCTCTGTATGTGTGTGTCTCTGTGTCTGTAAAATCTATTTTATATTGAATATGTTTCAATTTGAACTGATTTCACTTTGTGAACTGATTTCAGCTGACTGCAAATACAGGATAACAAAAATTATTATTATTTAAATATTTGAAAAATAACAGGTTCAGAAGTAATTGTTGGAGTAAACAAATACCAGTTAGAAAAAGAAGAGACTGTTGAAGTTTTGGCAATTGATAATACATCGGTCCGTAACAAACAGATTGAGAAGCTGATAAAGGTAAATGCTGTGCAGTTTTTTTAAGAAAAAAAAAAGATGTTTTGTTTTTCATTTTCTCAACAATAGGGTTATGGTCAAATTGCTCAGCAACAGATTATTTTTTTAAAAAAGAATGCTTCATATCCTTTTTAAGAGTGCTTTATATGAGCTGTTCCTTATTTATGGCTGAGTTTTGTGCTGGAGGTTTCTAGTGCAATCTCTTAGCCCCAGCTATCCAGTTATGATCTTTTCTATGGAAGCTTCCAGATGACTGTAAATGTATGCAATTTGGAATTTTACAGTGCAGGTTTATAGAAAATACATGCAAAAATCTGGTTCCCCTTCCCCATAGCACCAAGAGTACTGTTTACACTTTTCTTTTTTCCTTAAAGGTGAAAGCTTGCAGAGATGAAGTAGCAGCCCAGAAGTGTCTCACTGCTTTAACTGAATGTGCAGCTACAAGACAAGGTAACTTGCTAGCCCTGGCAGTAGAAGCTGCACGCACAAGGTAGGTGGAAAGGATTGTGCACATTTATCAAATAACTAAATGGACTTTAGAGTACTGTTTTGGTTCACCTTGTGTGGAGTTGACAAGCACAGTGCCTCCCTACACTCAATCTGCAAAGCAACATTTGAGGCTCACCCAAGGTTTTCATGGTATGAAGGAAAATGGAGATAAATTACCTTTAAAATACCTGTTTGTCCATTGCTTCCAAATATATATATCAAAGAGATTACTGCAGAACTGAAGAAGCTTCTTGGATGAGAAGTGAAACATTAAGGAAAAACAAAGCAGAGTTGCCTTTGGGGGTGGGGGAGAACCTTTGGAATAACCATGACCTGGATGATTGAGAATCTCCAGAGACAGATGAGATTATATACTAAAGAATTTGGTCTAGTGGTTAAGGCACCAGGCTAGATTTAGCAATTGGATGTGCTAAAACCTAGTTTTAATTTATTCATCTGTAATTCTGAATGCCTGCCACCATGTTGACATGAAAGCCTACACAAGATTTGTAAAAGCCTATACTGTAGCTGAGAAACTGATATAATCACATATCTCAATCATGCTATTCATTGTAATGCATTCTGCTGAAAACAGTAAATTTCTGTCAATCACTTCAAAAACAGTTCTCCCTGAGTATTTAATGCCACACAACTTAATAGGAGCCAGTGGGGTTTAGCAATTAAAGTGTGGATTAACAGCAGAACTTCACTGAGTGATCTTAGGCCAGTCATAGCCCATCCTACCTCATAGGTTTTTTTTCCAGGGGGGGTAGATGAGAAGCGGGAGCATGGTATATATTACCTTGCATTTTTGAACAAAAATCAAGATATATATGTAAACTATTATAAATTAAATATTGTTGAAGTGGAGAACATGTAGATAAGTATGCTATTCGTAGAGTATGCTGTTGTTGTACAAGAATATAGCTTTTGCTAATGTTATATTTTGATAGTTTATATCTCTTCAAAAGAAATAAATCTAATGTTTTGATTGTATACTTGCTTCAGATGTACAGTTGGTGAAATAACAGATGCAATGAAAAAGGTATTTGGTGAGCATAGAGCCAGTGATCGCATGGTGAGTGGCGCATATCGTCAGGAATTTGGGGAGAGTGATGAGATTACTCAAGCCATCAGCAGGTAAGACATGTACTCTTTTCCTCTGTGTTTATGTATTATTTTCCAAGAGCTCAAATTCTCTACAGGTAGTCCTTGACTTACGACTGCTTGCTTAGGGAAGCAAAGAGAGATCTCCAAAAGGAACTTACAACCCCCGTTTCAAAGTTCCAATGGCCACCCTGCATGATCTCACGATTGCATTTTGGGTGGTTGGCAACCAGCCCATATTTACAGCTGTTTGGCAGTGTGACAGTCATTTATGACTTTTTTTACTTGAAAATAGTGTTTAATTCCAGCTTCCAACAAAAATGGCTAACTAGGCTTGCTTAACAACCACCACGTTTAGTTAGCAACCATGGAGTTTGCTTAATGACCACTGCAAGAAATCATAAAATTGAGCAGTCACATGGTGACTCAATGATTGGCACAACCTATGGTTGTATGTTGAGGACTAACTAGTTTATCTTAGGTCTTATATATTTTCTCTTCATTGTTAAATTAGGAGGTTGCTTTCTCTCTTTTCGTTTCTTTAAGCCAGTTATATTTCTTCAGTAAATGTAATTCTTCAAAATTTTGTAAGATCCACTAATATCTTCAAAGCTTTTGTATCTTTCTGCATATCTACATTTTTTTAATGTTTCTATATAAGAACTCCACATTATTTTTTTAATTTAATTGTTTAATAATTCATTAATTTAATCATTTTCCTAATGAGATTTGACAATATTCAATATTTTGAAATTAAAATTTAGCAAATAAGTATATTTTGAATATGATTTTAAAAAATCTTTTAATTTTCAGTTTTAAAACTGATATGTACATGTAATTTTATGCTCATGGTGTTTACACAATTCAAAGTTATGTCTGTACATTGCAAATGATAACCCTATCGCTTCCAGGTTGTGTGTGACATAAACTTCCATGTCTCTTGGTTTCCTTAAAGCCTTCTTTTTCCTGCTTATATATTCACTAGATTTCTTTCTATCAGCTTTTTTCCGCTACCTTTCACCTATTTCCCTCAATTTTCTCCTATTCTTTCTCTCTCTACTTTTCTATACCCAATCCTCTACATCCAATCCTTTATCCCTCCTTCTCCTTTGCTTTATTATTTATTTATATTCTGCCAGTTACTTTCATAAATAACTCAAGGCAGTGAACAAAACCTAATACTCCTTTCTCATCCTATGTTCCCCACAACAACACTCCTGTATATTGATCTGAGAGACTGACTGGCCTAAGATCACCCAGCCAGCTTTCAGGCCTAAGGTGGGATTAGAACTCAGTCTCCAGGTTTCAAGCCTGGTACCTTCAGACTAGAGCAAACTGGCTTTATTTCTTTGTTCCAAAAGAACATAAGCCCTCAGCGATCTTTACACTCATTAGTTGAAACAATGCTTGCATTTACTAATGACCTTAATATGCCTTAATAGTGACTCAATTCTGCACTATTTTTAAAATGCACAAGACTGCCCAACAATAATTGGGGGGGGATATTAGCAGGGGTGGGATCCAACAGGATTAACTACCAGTTCGGTGATTTATGAGGTTCGGTGATTTACGATGTGCTACACTGCACGCAGGCACACCTGTAAATCATCATCAGCACGCTGAGTGCAGAGAAGCAGCCTTTGAAAAAGTCCTTTTTTCCTGCTTTTTTAACTGCAGCTGTGCCTCGCATGGCAGCTGAAGTTGAAACAGAAGGAAATAAAGGTCAGATAAGAACCCAGGCGGGCGGGTGGGCAAAAACATCTGCAGACATAGAACCAGTTCTATGTCTGCTGCTCTTCAGAGCTACCGGTTCTACAGAGGTGGACAGAACCTGTAGAAACCCACCCCTGGATATTAGTAAAAAACAAGAATGAAAACCCAACCAGTATAAAATCAATACAACAAACTATATCATACACACATAGCTGGAGCTAGAAATAACAAGTCATGTTACCTTTTTTCTTAAGAGGAGAATCTATGTGCAGGTAGACCTTGATAAAAAATAGTTTTTTGTGACCAATTGAAGTTACAATGGCCCTGAAAAAAGTGATTTATTACCGTTTTTCATACTTATGACTGTTGTACCATCTCCATCGTCACATGATGAAGATTCCGATACTTGGCAACTGATTCATATTTATGATGGTTACAGTATCCCAGGATCATGTGATCACTGTTTGCTATCTTCTGACAAGCAAAGCCAATGGGGAAGCTTAGCTGTGTTGCTAACTGAACAGCTGTGGCAATGTTGTAAAATGGGACTAAATTCACTTAACACCTGTCTCACAACAGAAATTTGGAGCTCAATTATGGTAATAAGTCAGGGTCTACCTGCATTTATATTGGAGATATGTATATGAGGAAGAAAATAATAAATCATAGAAAATTCAAAAATAGCTCACTCAATTTAAAATCTTGTCCTCTTCTTTTGCAGTGCAGCCCTCAACATGCCATTACAATGCATGTGTAGTTCTTGCAATAGTGCACCCCCAATGTGATTCCTTAATGAATTTTTTTTATTTTCTTGGATTAACAGTGAACATGTTTAGTAGTTCTGTAGTACTCTGTCTGCTTTTTTTTTTTTTTAGAGTTAATAAGTTTCTGGAACGGGAAGGTCGTAGACCACGTCTTTTGGTTGCTAAAATGGGCCAGGATGGCCATGATAGAGGAGCCAAAGTAATTGCTACAGGATTTGCTGACCTTGGTTTTGATGTAGATATAGGTCCACTATTCCAGGTATTTAGCCTTTTAATTGTTTCGATGCTTGCTTTCTGATTGATTGATTGATTGATTGATTGATTGAATCAACTATGTTCTCTCCCAAGTGACTCAAAAAATGCTAAAATATTAAATAGTTAGAAAAAAAGAATTTAGAAAAAAGCACCAGTTTGCTACAGTAGTTCATACAGTTTCATTTCTGCTGTTGTATATGAAAAATACACACTTAATTTTGACATGTTCTTTATTTGCTATTTCTTGCTTAGACACCCCTTGAAGTGGCCCAGCAAGCTGTAGATGCTGATGTGCACTGTGTAGGGGTGAGCACACTAGCTGCCGGTCACAAAACTCTTGTTCCTGAACTTATCAAACAGCTAAACAGCCTTGGACGTCCTGATATTCTTGTCATGTGTGGAGGTGTCATCCCTCCTCAGGTATTGAGATTATTCAGTTCCCCTTGTTACTATAAACTTTGGGAGAAGTTTTATTTTATATCTGGAATTATTTGTTTGTGGTGTATTGGTGGGTTGTTTTTACATTTTTCTATCTTTTCCATTTCTTACAAATTGTTAACATCATTCAAGGATTTTTTTCCCATCTACCATATGTTGTTAAATAATCAACATCAAGAACTTGATGCTAAATATTTTCAAAATACTAAAGGTACAAAATATATCCAGCTGCACAACAACCTCTCACATTCATTAAATTACCAAGAAAAATATTTTGCAGTTACAGTTGGGAAAATATACCTTTGGGTACAAAAACGTCTAAGTCAACAGTGTACCCATAGATCATTTTTAAATATATATAAACAAAGAAACTAATCTCAACCTATACTAAATACAAAGCCTGTTTTTTTCCATGTATTTTTTTTCCTTTTGAGCATTCTTCACTTTAATAGCTGTGGGCCTAATAATCATGGTAACCCCCTTGTGCAGGAAGTAATATGCACTTTTGTGAGGATTTTTAATATTAGATTAATACTTGCTTAGAAATTGCAGATTTCTCAATGGCTTCAAGCAATGCAACTCCCTATGGCTATGCAAATTGAGAGAATTTGTAATAAGAGCATCAATGTTCTAGCCCTGTCTTGATGTTTTCCTACTTGCTACCATCTCAGCAGGCCACCATGAAAGTATCATGTTGCAATACATGTTCTCAGAATTTTACTAGCAAAATCTTATCTATATATGTTGATGGTCCTTTTTCTCTCCCTGAATAGGATTATGACTACCTGTATGACTCTGGCGTTTCCAATATATTTGGCCCAGGAACCCGAATACCTAAAGCAGCTGTCCAGGTTCTTGATGATATTGAAAAATGTCTGGATAAGAGGCAGCAATCACTATAAACCGTTATCACTGAATATTTCATTCTGCACATTATATACCTGTACATATTTATTATATGAATGTGATATGATCAATTGCAAGGAAAATAATCAATTTAAATCAGCTTCAATGCCTGATGTTTTGTTGTGCTTTCTAAGAAAGTAGAAAATGCATGTGGGGTTAAACATGAGAAAAATTTTTATGAATGGGTATGTATGAAAATTGATCAATAAAATCAAAATGGCACAATAAAAATTCAGTTGAATGTTTAAATAGCTATTGCATAGAAGTTATTTCAGATATATATTCTAGCAGCTTTATTTTACAATCCAAGCATTTAAATAAATTGTAAAATAAAATTGCTAGAATTGAGTAGAGAGGCAATATCTCAAATGTATTCAAATTTAGCTGTTAAACTTTTGGCACAAATATGTCATTGGGATAGTTTATACAATGGAAACTTTATTGATGTAACGAGCAATATGCACAGAATTAAATATTCATGTGGATGTTAGTCCTTACATGTTAATGAGACACCCCCTCATAGATACATTGTTTTAAAAAATTGTTAATGTTTTAATTGTATATTTTTTGACTTGTAAGCCACCCAGAGTTATTGAGATGGGCAGCAATAGAGAATGAGTGAAATGAAAGAATGAGCTACAATACCACAATCTGTAAGAAACCAATTACTAGAAGTATTCAGGAGTTCTTTAACACAGAAGAGATATATCACTTAACACAAGTTATAATAATACAATTTTTTAAATCATGATTTATTGAATAGATCTCAGTTGTCGTAGCTTTACAATAAATTATTTCATGAATATTGGCTTAATAAAGCTCTGAGCAAATGTATACATACACAAAATAAAATGGAAGAAATTGCATGATTTAAGAATATGTCACAGAATACTTGTAAGAAACTTTTTGTTGTTGCAACAGAAAGGAAAGGAAAATATTTTAGCATGCTGATAATTTTGGAGATCTTCATGAGCTTTTACAGGGAAAAGCTTATAGAATTGTTCTTACTATAATTAAAGTTTAGTTTTCAAAGTTTCTGTTCTTAAGAAACTTACCAGTGCTTTGTATTTGTTTCAGAAACGAAGTTTAAGATAGGCTGGAAAATAGATTATTAAAAAAATACTTGTTCTTTCTTAAGACATCTTGTATGTCTTTTGGGTATTAGAAGTACACATTCTTGATAATTCATTTTACAGGTAAACAATTGAAACAATGAAAAAAATGCAATATGTGATACAAAATTCACTTTATTGTGGGTTCAAGCATTTCAATACTCCCAACTAAAAAACAGAAAACCTGGCCTAACTCTTCTATCCTGTCATCCCTTAATAAATGTAAACAATTAGGCTTCTAAACAGTAAGGCTTCCATGAAACACATACAACTGTTTTGAATTTCTGACAAAAGGGAGTATACTTCCAGTCTCCATTACAGGTAGTCTTCAATAGGCAACAATTGTGACCAGCATCTCTGTTGTTAAGTGAAGCAGTTGCTAAATGGGAAATTACATGACTGCCTATATTTCCCTGCTGCCCTGCCTTTTGGACTGTTCATTCCAGTGCCAGGATGATTAAAAAAAGAAGGAAATTGATGTTTGTACAGGTAGTTCTTGTTTACCAACTGCCTTAACCAGAGATTATTTGAAATTACCATGGTGTTGGAAAACAGATTTAAGACCAATGCCTGCATTTACAATCTTTGAAGCTTCCCTCAGTCTTGTGATAGCCATTACTATCCTTTACTTACCTGGCCTGTTGTGTTTCTTTTTTTTTTTCTTTTTCTTTTTCTTTGCCTCACATCCAGACCAGATGGATAGTAGAGGAAGGGATTATAAGAGAGCGACTAAGACACAATGACAAATATACAGTGGGGACTACATATAGAAAGGAATACACTTGCACTTCTGAGTACAAACATCCTGATGTATTCCCTATTGTTTTTTGCTTATTGTAATTCCTAATGTGAGATCGGGAAAAGGACAAAACCTCAGTCAAATAATTCCGCTGAAACGAGGATTCACTTTAACTGAACTAGTGGCTGTGAAAAAAATTGGCGGTTTAAGCGATTTACCGATCTGATGGTTTTTGCTTCAGGGGCTGTTTATTGCTTCATTTCCACCTATGAATTTGCAAAGTGAGTCAAGTTATGTGCCAATTGGCTCCTTCCGCCTCTTTTGCCCATTTGGTTAGAACCCGGCTAAGTATGCATTAGGTTTTGTGATTATTTGGTGCTACAAAGTCCCTGTTGTGTGTCTTGACAGTGGGACACTGCAACTCTCAATCCTAAGGGAATCATTCATGCCTTTTCTGGTTGATGAAGCCTCTCCCTTTGGAAGTGGAGAGTCAGAGGGTGCAACTATTCATTTTTATTTTGCGTCGCTACATAAAGCGCATTTAAAGAACCCCATCCCTGTTTTTGATAACATTTACTCCGGAGCTGGTGAGTCACGCTTTGTCCACCTGGGTGCCCGCGATTACTCACCCTCTAGAGATGGGTCTCTCCAAGCTGAAGGCAAACAGGAGGAAGGAGGACGGGCCAAGCCCACCTCCACCCCTTCGGCGCTTACCTTCCTGAGGCAGGGGCGCCATCTCCTTCGCTGCCACGACTCAGTCCGCCGAGCCAAAGCCGCCAAGTGTTCCCGCTCACTTTTCAAGTTTTGAGCGCTTTTGGGATTAAAGCTCCCCAAATAAGCCTGTGGCGCTTCTCCGTGGTTTCCGACGTCAGGGGCACTTCGCCTGCGATGGGGCCTCTTTGGCAGAGCGGAGCGCGCTTCTTTGAAGTCGAAGGGAGCTGAAGGGACTTGAAGCCACTGGGAAGAACTGCGGGGGACGTTGGGCTATTTTCACTTTTGAGTCGGACTTTATGCGATGCGCGAAGTGTTTTTTACACGCACACACCAAAGAGAAATGAGGACACGCAAGACTTTAAAACGGGAATTCTACAGAGCAGAAATGTTGGGCTCGGGCTCCGTAAGGAAAATCGAAACAAATTCCGATGCATCAACCAGTACTGAGAGGATTGGAGAGAAAAGAAGCAGCGCCGTGGAATTGGTTAAATTAATTTGACTCTGCCGTGTGAAAAAGCCACCCGGCTTCAGTGAAGCCTTCAGCACAAGAAACCAGCCTCCTTTCAACACGCACGCCTAAACAGGGAAGGGACACCGTCCCCGCCCACAAGAGGGCGGGCCTTCCTCTTGCCCAATCCCGAGTCCTGCTGGAGAGTCCTCGCCCGCGGCGTTCACTTGGCGAGAGTGCGCCTGTGCAAGTTGTTCCAGCTACTCTCGGGTCGTTGGGGGGGATTGATTGTTCCGCCATTATTGTTTATCTCCTTTGCGCGGCTTCACTCACTCTCCGTCAAGATGCCGCGGATCATGATAAAAGGGGGCGTGTGGAGGAACACAGAGGTAACGTTTTCACGCTTTCCCAATCTTTTTCGAGCCAGAGTTGCTCTCTTTCTTATATAGGGCCTTTGCGGTTAAGGCCATGGCGGCGGACAAGCGCATGCGCAAAGGGCCCTGACGCCTGCGTGGAAGAGAAAATGGATCTGGCTAGCGGGTCCTTTTTTAATTATTATTGCGTCGGGATGGCAGCTTACATCTTGCATAACGCCAAATAACAAGCGAAGCTAAATTCAGTGTCTGTTTCCTTCTCTATTGGGAGACGAACTTCCTCTCCCGGTCTCAATGACAACCAGCGTAATAACAAGTTAGACAAGGAGTGGGAAGCGCTGGTTGTTGGACTGCCATGGTGCAGGGCAGGGGTCTTCAAACTTGACAGATTTAAAACTTGTGGATTTTCAACTCCCAGAATTCCTCTTCCAGTCATGTTAGCTCAGGAATTCTGGGAGTTGAAGTCCACAAGTTTTAATTCTGTCAAGTTTGAGGTCTGCTTGGGTGGCAGGTTGGACTAGATGGCCTACAAGGTCCCTTCCAACTCTGTTATTCTGTTGTTTTGGTCCACTGAAGCCTCCTGGGTGACTTTGGACACTCTCGCCCTAACCTCCTTTCACAGGATTTGTGTTGAGGGGGGGAGAAACAGGACAAGGGAGAACCACCCGTGCTGCTTTTAGGTCCTGTAGATACAAATCAAGCATGCCTAAGTGCAGGATCCAATCTGGGTCGGTCATCGGCGCCCGATATTTTAGTCTACCGAGTTTTTGGACTTGCGCTGGAGCTCATCCTCAGAGAATAGTTTTTTTTCCCTCTTACATAAGTGCTGATAAGATTGCGAACCATTTTTTATGGTTGTTTCAAATTGGCTGCCTTGTATCTTCTAAACTGTTGGCCAGATGTTAAGGCGTAATAGGAAACCTGTGGCTCTTCCCTTCAGTTTCATTAAACATGGCCAGGGCCTTAAGAAAGACTGAAGCCAATTCCATGATAGATCTTTTCTGAAAGAGGGAAATTTTGAGCCTGAAATATAAATGTGCATGGATTTTCAGATAGGGATATTGTAGCTGGGCTGCAAAAATGTATTTGGTGTGGCAGAGAATTCTCTGAATGTGTTTGCTGCCATCTAGCCATCATTTGAATTTTTGTATCCTTAGTGCATTCCTGCTGTTGCATGTAAATTTACACTGAATATGTGAGTGAACATTGGAAAGTTGTATAATTTGGAATGAAAACTTAATTATGTCAATTATGTGCATGCTCTTCCAGTGATTTGTTTTAAATATAGGTAGTTTTTGACTTATCACCAGAAGGGAGGCCAAAATTTCCATTGCTAAGTAAGACAAGTGATTTCTGCCCCATTTTATGAACATTTTTGCCACAGTTAAGCAAATCACTGCAGATGTTAAGTGAATCCTCTGGTTATTGAGTCTGTCTTCCTCAGTTGACTTTGCCTGTTGGAAGCCAGCTGGGAAGGTTATAAATGCCAATCATATGATCCTGGGACAGTGCAACTGTCTTAAATACATGTCATTTGCATTTTGATCATGTGACTGTCAGGATACTGCAACTGTTATATGAAAACCACTCAATCAATTTTTTCAGTGCCATTGAAATTTGAATGATCACTGAATGAATAATTGTAAATTGAGGACTATCTATAATGGAGCCTGAACCAAAGCAGTATACTAATCAAGCCATCCATACCTGACATTTTTTACTATCTTGTCTAATCTAAATTATAAGGAAAAAGCAGGTAAACTGCAAAAAGTATTTTGGAATTCATTTTCACACAGATAATGCATTCAGTAAAATAAGAGACAAATGGATAGTTCAGTGTTTGCCAGACTTGGCAGTCTACTTATCATCAAGCTGCCAGGATTGAAAAGCATTGGGCTAGTTATATATTCAGTTGTGTTGGCAGTCATAGAGGAACATGTCTATTAACAAGAGCCATAACTGTACCTGAATATTCTAATAAAAAGCCATCACAGAAGTCTGCTCCATCAGTTTTATCTACTGGAACATGCTGGTCCATACAAGGTCCAGCTCACCTCGTTTTCTTAGTAAACCATCCCAAATCTTCTGTTTTCAATTTCATTTAATTTTTCTTCTTACATTAAGGGAGGAAGAAGGGAAAGGAAAGGGGTGGGTTATGAAAGGGAACAAAATTGACCTTTAGTGCAAGCCTGGCCCCTTTTTATAAGAATTTTTGATTGCAACTGAAAACAAAACCTGTTAAATAAATACTGTAATAAACAAAACTCTTCTTTTCTTTTAAGGATGAAATTCTTAAAGCAGCTGTAATGAAATATGGCAAAAACCAGTGGTCCCGTATTGCATCTTTGTTGCACAGAAAATCAGCAAAGCAGTGCAAAGCCAGATGGTAAAATAATTTCATGTAATTTTAAAGTAAATGTTGGTGAGAAATTTAGATGGCAGAGGCCTTCTAAAAATAAATTATTTCTACAAGAAAACATAGTTTTGAAATTAATGTCAGTAATACATGTAAAAAAAATTATACAAAAGAAATCCAAGCAAGAAATTCATTTCTTAATACTGAAGGTCAGTGCTGATATTTTTAATGTATTCTTATATTTGATAGAAATTTATTGTTAAGCAACAAAATTTTCATTTTGAATAAGGTATGAATGGCTAGACCCAAGTATTAAGAAGACAGAATGGTCACGAGAGGAAGAAGAGAAATTGCTCCATTTGGCCAAACTTATGCCAACTCAGTGGAGAACTATTGCGCCAATTATTGGACGAACTGCTGCCCAGTGTTTGGAGCATTATGAATTTTTATTGTAAGTAATTTTTCGTTGTAATGGGAGGATATATTTGTATATATTGGAAGACTTCCTGCTGTATAAACTTTTTGAAGAAAACTTTGAAATGCTTAGTAATACAGGAATTATAGTATTCCTAAAATTTTGCTTTGATTCTTTTTCTTATAGCATTCTAGAAATTGCAGTGATTACTAAATTATGTAATTTTCTTAGCAGTGTTGTTTCTTATCTTTGTGCTGTTTTTTGTATCATCTTGATAGAGATAAAGCTGCTCAAAGGGACAATGAGGAAGAAACTGCTGATGACCCTAGAAAACTTAAACCTGGAGAAATTGATCCAAACCCAGAAACTAAGCCAGCCAGGCCAGATCCTATTGATATGGATGAGGGTATACTTGATTTATTTTTCAAATTATGTCTACCTTTGGTCGAAGCAGTCCCTGAATATTTTTCCTTTTGTGTTTTATGTTTTTAAATTAATGTTTCACTTATTTACTTTCTTCATTAAATCAATAGTATGATAGTCTTAGTAGCTACAAGAGGGGGGAAGGAAGGAAGGAAGAAAAAAGTTGGTTGAGCTAGACTTGAGGGAGTCTTTCTCTTATAAACACAGAATGGGCTAATAATAATAGCCTTAGGCTGGGTTGCCCCTAAATGTGCTTTTCTCCCTATGCATATCCTGGTGTGCTCATTGTTTTCTGAGGATCTCTAGGAAATACAGTTTAGGGTTAGGATACTTAAAGCACTCTTTCGATAAAGAGTGAACTAACAGCATGACTAAGAATCCATGTTAGGGATTATATCACGGTGACAAAACATCATTTCTCTGTCTGCTGATAGCTGCCCTGTTTAAAACTGAGTCCTATTGAGGAGGAATGGGTCACAAGACCATCTATCATTATGAGGACTTGGACTGTGACTAGACAGATCCAGTTGAAATGGCAAAGCCTTATGAAATAAACTGGAGTGAGTTTGATTTTCTGACTCCCAAAGTCCCAAAATGAAAGAAATGAATAGGGTTCTCCAGTCATCAAATTAACAGTGTTAGCTTGGTCACCTTTTTGTTAGACCCAGCCAGTTTCACTCAGTGTTGACAGATAAGGAGAGATCATGTCCATCCTATATTTACAGAATGCTGCAGGGTTTGATGCTCCTTCCCCTTCTGTTTAACACTGCATAAAACTGTTAGGTGATTTCATCCATCAGTTCATGGTTACTTATACATCATGGCTATGGGGTGGCTTAATGATAGTGTCAAAATCTTAGAATCTCTAGTACTTATTCAAAGAGCAGGTGGCAGTTGTGACCAAAAAAGCTTTTTACACAGGTACATCTAGTGTGCCAGTTGCACTTTTCTTGGACTGGGGAGCCTTCAGACAGTCATTCAAGCCCTGGTCACCTTATGATTGAATTTATAGAGAGAGCTGTATATAGAGCTGCCCTTGCAGACCATCCAGAAGCTAAGCTGGTCCAGAATGCCACACACAGGCACTATTGGTACATTATGCACACACGACCTACTGTTTCATCAGTTGTTCTAGTTACCAGTCAGCTTCCAGGAGCACTTCAGGTTGCTAATTATTACATTTAAAGTTGTTCTTGGCAGAGCATCTGGCTATGTAAGAGATTGCTTATCTTCATTTGTTTTGCCCATCCCAGTAAGACCAAGCAGGGTGACTCTGTTCTAATTCCCATTCAAACAATGTCACCTTGTGGTATCCAGGAAGTGTATCAATTTTATTGCAATGCTGATCCTCTAGAATAATATCCTCCCAGAGACACATTTAGGAAAACTGTTGAAAACATGGTTGTTCTTCTAGGTTGTGTGATAAAGTGGTTATAGAGTCCCCATTAGTTATGTTTGCTATGGTGGATGTATTGCTTTTTTGCTTGGCCCGGATCTTTTCACTTACGTTTAAATCTATTGGTCTATTTTTGTATATAAGCCATCCAAACTCATCAAGGAGTTGGGCAGCCTCAAAATTGGTTTGAATAAATAGATGATGATCTTATCCAATAGTGCTGGGTATACTTTAGATTATAGTTTACAGTAGCTTCCTTAATTCACACGTGTGATGTTACCAGTGGCCTTGCAATGCAGTTTTCTGAATATTGTCAAACTACTGGGCCTAACAAATCAGAAAAGAGAAGCTGAATGTAAACTGTTCTAGAAAATGGTGTTTAAGCCTTACATTTTTCAGTCTGAGATTCTATCCTCATTAATGTAGAAACAAATCATTATTTAATATGGAGTTAAATTTTTCCCTTGAAGATAGAGCTATAATGGATATAAGTTAAGAATTCTGTCAAGCTGAATGAGTTCAAAGAAGACATAAGTGATGTAGAATTTGTATTAAGGTTTTTTTGTCCAACTTTTGAAAGACTTTTCTGATCCTATGGTGGCTGTTTGTAAATGAATGAATGGTAACTTTGTATATTTGTTTTGCAGATGAACTTGAGATGCTCTCTGAAGCTAGAGCTCGTTTGGCTAACACTCAGGGAAAGAAAGCCAAAAGGAAAGCAAGAGAGAAGCAGTTGGAAGAAGCCAGGTAAGCCTACATCTCAAGTACTTTCATTGAATGCTGTTGCTTCCAATCAGATTTAAGATTAAATCGTAAATCGTAACAAAGTTTTCATGCTTCAGTTTGGCATAGATAGCTTGGATTTTTCAGGATTTGTTTTGTATGCATAGCAAATCTATGTGATGGATTCTAAGCCTAACTCCTTGCAGCTCCTAATACATTTGAATCTAAATGAATATACTCCATCCCCTCCCTTATCTGATTAACTTTCTGCATAATTGTGCAGAATTTCACACATAATTGTGATAAAGCTAGAACTAATCACATATTTGAAATATTGTCTTTAAACCTAGACTTTTTCACACAGATTTTTTGTCTTTAAAAATTCAACAATTAAATGGAGATTTGGTTTTTTAAAAAAATAAAGTATGGATATTTTGTTTCCTTCAACAAAAGAGGTCTATATGTTATACATAGCCTTTAATATTCACTTCAAACTTGATTTTACTCCTCAGGCGTCTTGCTGCTCTACAAAAAAGGAGAGAACTCCGAGCTGCAGGAATTGAGATCCAGAAAAAAAGAAAAAAGAAAAGAGGAGTAGATTACAATGCTGAAATCCCATTTGAGAAGAAACCTGCTCCTGGTTTCTATGATACATCAGAAGAAAACTATCAGGCACTGGATGCAGATTTTAGGAAACTAAGACAACAAGATTTGGATGGGGAATTGAGATCGTAAGTAGAATTTGGATTAAAGTAGTACATGGAGCAAAATCTTGTGATACATCAAATTCTGTCTGAGGTCTCACAAAGCTTAAACATTGATGTTGTTCCAGTTGTAAATGTTTCTCTTCATACACAGCAAGAGCAGCCATTTATCTCCCAAGGGTTTCTAATTGTTTAGGAAAACATAAGGATTGCAGAAGGATGGGAATACCTTTCTTTTTGCATAGAGATAGTGAATAATTTTTTTCCACTATTTTAAATCTAGCCAGTTGCATTTACTAATCCCTATAATTTAAAAGTAATAAAGCATTGGAATTTTTTTAGGATTAATCTTCTTGTAAATATAGGGTAACCATATTTTGTACAGCTTCCTCAAAAGATATCTGAAAGGCTGCCCTCCATTTGTGCTCCCGCTTCATCTTATAATTTTAACCATCTTAATATTTATCAGTGCTAAATCTTCCTGAAAAAATGGCAACAACGTATTTCAGATACAGATTATAAATAAAATAATGTACAGATAGTCCTTGATTTGTGACTGGTCGCTTAACAATAGTTTAAAGTTAGGATGGCCTTGAAAAGGGTGCTGTAAGTAAAGCACTTCCAAATGATGCACCTGCCTCCCCATGATCACATGATTGCAATTTGGGCACTTGGGAACCAGTTCACACTTAAAACCAATTGTGATTATATGATTGCTATTTATAATAGTCTCTGCTGGCTTTGCCAGGAAGTCAGTGCTTTCTGCTGTTGGGAGGCATTTGTGCATGCTCTATCCTGGGCCTCCAGGGCCCTAAGGTACCCCATGCTCCTTATTTTACTGCTGCCTTCCCGCTCTGGTGCTTAAAACCTCCCTGCCAAAATCTAAGCACATTAAACCTCCACTTGTGCAATTCTTAGAAAAAGGGGTGTGTGCCTTTGGCCTGGATGGCAGGAAAGGCAGGGCAGGGTAGAGCAAGAAGGAGCCCAAGAGGAGAAGAACAATAAAGCATGTTCTTTCCCCTTTCCTTTTCCTCCCCTTTGTCTGGTCTCTCTCTCTCACTTTATCCCACTTTTTTATGCTCTTCTCACTCATTCTCAAACTCAGCCTCCTCTCTCTTTTATACACTGTTATACCATTTCTGTTTTCTCTCTTTTGTTTCTGCTTAGGCACTCGGCTCTGATTTGTCTTCCTTTCTCCCTCTTTTTCCACTCTCTCCCTTTCTCCCCTGACTTTGGAGAAGCACCAGCAGTGAGCAGCATGTCAAAGTTACAGTGGTAGTGAATGAGGGAGGCTTACAATCTTTCCTCAGAGTTCCAGTTGTTTTAGTCCAGGTGCTTGGCACTCATCTTGCAGTTACAATGTTGCAGTGAGTCACAGACATATGATTGCATTTTCCAATATTTCCTACCTTCTTTACATAAACAAAGTCAACAGGGAAGCCAGCAGAAAGTTGGAAGTTGCTCCTGCGCCCACCCTCACTGCTTTTTTGCCCACCTGCACTTAGCAGTGCCTGCCCGTGGCACTTGCACACCCACGTCTGCCAGTTTGCTTGCCTGAGACTCCCCATCTCTTCCCATTTGACCCGCGTAGTCCTGAAATTATAACAGCAATTGGGACATATCCAGGATTGCTGTCACGAGGATCTTGTGCTATTGCTCTCATTACATTTTGATGAAAAGTAAAACATAATACATACTAATAACCAAGATTATAAAAGGATTTGCAAACAACTGGATTCATTGAAATTTAAGATGATAGCTCCTATGAACAACAATCTTTCTATAAATTTTATCTCTTTCCTATCCAGTTTTGAAGCATGTCAGATAATCTTTGCAAAACCCTTGTATTTAACTTTTTTTTAAACTTTATTAGGGAGAAAGAAGGAAGAGAGCGAAAAAAAGATAAGCAACAGCTGAAACGGAAAAAAGAATCTGATTTACCGTCAGCAATTCTTCAGACTAGTGGTGTTTCAGAATTTACTAAAAAAAGAAGTAAACTGGTGCTTCCAGCTCCTCAGGTACATTGCTTGTTATTATCTCTGGTGATTCTTCTGTTAGTGTGGAAAAGAAATGTCTTCCAAGTTTCTTTAATAATGGAAACAGAACGCTCATCAGTAGAAGCACAAATTGTGTTTCATTTAGTATTGGAGGCTACAATAACAAATGAGTTGTGATGCAGTTCCTTATGTCAGTGTATGCAAATCAATCTGCCTCTCTCTTTGTGTATCTCTGTGTGTAATCCATGTGGTCAGAGATAGTGAGATAATGAAGGTAGAACTATAAAGGCAATGGTTTTATTATGATCTAGACAACCCATGTCCCCTTGGATAATCATTTCAGAAATATTTCCTTACCTAAACAAAGAAACAGAATGACCAAGTGCTAGTAAAAAAGCAGTGGGAGTAGGTGTGACTTCTAGCTTTCCACCAGCTTTCCCATTGACTTTCTTTGTGGGAATCTGGCAAGGGGCATTGGAAATCTCCCTTTCCCGGCAGGTAAAAAAAGTGACTACTGCTGGGTGGAGAAGAGAGGGGTTATAAGATTGGCTGGGAAACTGTCATGGAGCATTGAAAATAAAGAAGCAGCACACAGTACCACTGAAGAAGCCACAATTTCCCCAAATTTCATGGGTCCTAGATACCTCAAGTGGGCTAACGTCCATAGGTTAGCCTGTTTGAGATGTCTTGGTTCAAAAATTGTTGCCTTATAAGGTGTCATTTCTCCCAGTTAGAGAAATGACAAAAGGTTTAGTAATATATGGATAAAAGATTGTGTATTAGAATAAATGTTACGAGATTGCTTCCCTGTCCGCTGTGAGCCGCACACCTGTTAATTGTCATTAGCACGCTGCGTGCCGAGAAGCAGCCTTTGAATGTGAGAATCTATACAACCTATAAGTAAGGATTATGAAAGGATAGCACAAAAGATTTGTAACCAACTGACACACTGTATGTATATAACTGGAGGATGGTTTTATGTTTTTTATGTTTTTTCTGTATATGTCTTAAAAGTAAAATATAAAAATATAATAAATGTTACTGTTTAATTTGTTGTTTTAAGTGTTATCTATCTTGGCCTTGTTCCCCATAGTTTTCCTCACTTCCAATTATCCTCTCCTTGTTAATGTCATGATTTACCTTCTAAGCATCATTATGGCTGTACTCTTAAGAAATCAGGAAAAGTGACAGGAAGACAGGAAATCTGGTTAGCTTAGCTAACACCATTTTATCCTTCAGATCATTAGCAAATCTTTTCCCTTCATTTTTCTTATTGCCATGGGCTCATTTTATAGTTCCCCTTTTCACCTCTCATCAGAAGTTTTCCTGTTTTGAGAAATATTCTGCATATATTTATTGGCACTCAGTATCACTGTCTCAGGTATTAGGCAGGGGTGGGATACGACAGGGTTAACTACTAGTTCGGGATTTACGAGCTTCCCTGCCTGCTGTGAGCCACACGCTTGTTAATCCTTGTTAATCGTCATTAGCACGCTGTGTGCGGAGAAGCAGCCTTTGAAACAAACCTCTTTTCCTGCTTTTTTTAACTGCAGCTGTGCCTTGTTCGGCAGCTGAAGTTGAAAAAGCAGGAAATAAAGGTCAGGTAAGAGCCCGGGCAGGCGGGTGGGCAAAAACATCAGCAGACATAGAACCGGTTCTATGTCTGCTGCTCTTCAGAGCTACCGGTTCTACAGAGGTGGACAGAACCAGTAGAAACCCACCCCTGGTATTAGGATTGCTGAGGGAAGGTTACCATTTGGTGGGAGAAGGTATTCCGAACCTTTTTAAATGAATAGTAGTTGCATTCATAGTGATGAGGCAAAGTGGCAACGGTTATGCAGGACTTTCTATATTCTGCTTGTTAAGGAGCTTGGATGTTTACTATACTTAGTTTAAAATCCATTAAATATATTTTGTGGTTTACGGTGTAGTCTTAAAGATGAGAAACTTTATTTTCATCAACTGCTAACTGGAAGGACAAGTAGCTCTTCTGTATTAGCTATAATGAAGAAAGGAATTATCCATGACTAACCAGTTAAGGGTTTTGTTCTTTATTGCCTCTAGGTCAGGGGTGTCAAATTCAATTTCATTGAGGGCCTCATCAGGGCTTTGGTTTACCTTGGGCATAGCCGACTGAATGGGTGTAGCCCGCTTGACATCACTTCCCAAACTGCTGGCATGTTTCCTCTTAGCACTGGGTAGACCGGGCCAAAGCAATGCGGGCCGGCCCCTTACATTTTCCAGGATGGCCCCATGAGTAGGATCTGACCATATAGCGAGCCAAATTTGGCCCACGGGCCTTGTGTTTGACACCCTTGCTCGAGGTGGGATATGTAGCACAAGCCCTGTCTTCTTTTAGAACACCATTTTTTTTTCCTGAAGTTAAAAGTTGGGATTTTTACTAACTGTTGCCAATGTCTGTATATTGCAAACCTGCAGTCTTGTTTCTTATTTCATTTGCTCTTTTAAGATTTCAGATACAGAACTTGAGGAAGTAGTTAAAGTTGGTCAAGCAAGTGAGATTGCCCGTCAAACAGCAGAAGAATCTGGAATTACAAATTCTGCTTCCAGCACGCTCTTATCAGAATACAATGTAACCAACAACAGCATTGCCCTTCGAACACCTAAAACACCTGCAGCTCAGGACAGAATCCTACAGGTAATGCCTAAACAAACACTGATTCACTTGCAAATTGTCCTGCAACTTCCATTACTATCGTTCTTCCTGCCATGGAATAAAAACAGAGAAGGGCTAAATACCAAGCAGATAATTTTTTACGTATTTATTTGGTTCCTATATATAAATAGATAATTATTGTGACTTGGTGGAAACAGTTTTGGTATGTTCTCCTTTTGAGGAGTGGGGACACTGCAAACCTATTCAGAGTGTGAAGGGGGGGGGGTAAATGCAGAAGCAGCTCAAATATAAGGTTAAAAAAGAGACTCTGTAACCAAAGTGAACTCTAATTTAAAACATTCAGACAATGATTAAGACTGTAATTCCTTGTTCAGAGACATTAGGTGTATGTTGGTAATTCTGTGTATCTGTATATGGTGATTCATAATTGTTTTACAATTGTTATTGTAATTGGTGATTTTGAAAAATATTTATTGTGTATTTTGTATGTCTTCCCTACAGGAAGCTCAGAATTTAATGGCACTTACAAATGTGGATACCCCCTTGAAAGGGGGTCTTAATACACCCTTACATGAAAGTGATTTCTCTGGAATAACACCTCAGAGACAAGTTGTTCAGACACCAAATACTGTGCTTTCAACTCCCTTCAGGTAAATTAGATTCTTGAGTTGTTGAGAAGGGCATTTTAGATTTTCCTGCAAAAAATGAGGGATATTTTCTGCTTGGATGGTTAGGTTGATTCCTAAGACAATTCCCAGAAGCCTCTTAACAAATAGGTCTCTGTTACACAGAGGAAATTTGAATAGTTGTGGTTCAGTATATTGAACAACCTCACTGAAGCATCCTACAATAAGGATGAAGTGGTACTTTTCGTATATAGAGTTGCACCCTTAAGGATCTTTACAAAGAAAATAAAGGTACAGTTATATAGGTATATGTGAAACATAAAGGTGTGTTTTAGGTAAGAACAGAAGAACCTTCCTGCAATGCTTCTTTAGAACGTTTTAAATTGGCTGCATTATGATAAAACAAAATTTGAGATGGTGCTAATATTCTGAATTCTGCTCAAAACATGTTGAGGTTTGCATGCATAGATTTGATGAGACCCTGAAAAGAGTTCCTTGCTCCTTTGTGGGTTGTTGTTGTTGTTGTTTTTACCTCAAAGCTATGAGAGTGAGTAGTAGTTCATAGATTTTTTTAATGTTTTCAAAAGTATTTTGAAATATCAAGAATTCTCCTTGGTTAATTTTTATGCTGGTTTTGAGTCCTAGTGACAATTTAAATGTAATGTATATGTTAAAATAAGTTCGAAAAAGAACAGGAAGCTTCTTTATCTTCGAGTACAATTCCTGCTTTATTATTATTATTATATACACAACAGTATGAAGTCACAGCTGCCAGTTCTTTAGGTGGTGTTGGCTTTCATACACATCAAGTAAGATGCCACAGTGTATCAGTATAGTACATGTATGGATTCAAGCAGGGTAGCCTTTTGTATTTGATAGATGGAAATTTTGTCAATGTACAGTGGTGTCCAAAATTTTTGGTATGGTGCCCAGTGTTCCAGAAACCATTTGGATCATGGCTGGTTTACTATTTTTACAGTGCATTATTGTAATTATTATTAGACATTTTTGCTTGCTTTATAGCCAAAGAAAAAAACAGTTTCTGCTTAGCTGTATAATAGTAATACTCAGGAGCAAAAACAGACACTACTACATTCACAGGCACCAGTCTGTATAAACTAGCAAAATCTGCATTTAAATGCACTCTGAAAATCACTGGCAACCAAGTTGAAAAATATGCAGTATGCACGTACAGAAAGCCTATTTTCAAATTCAATCCGAAAACTCAACATCAGCAAGTCAGAGAAATATGCAGCGTCCACAGAAATAATAAACTAAACAAGATTCAAGAGCCTATCTATGTTCAACTGTTCAAGATAGAATTATTAGAGATATATTTTTGAAAAGGCTGTTTATTGGTTTCAAATCTTGAGTTTCAAGATTTATTTAAAGATGAAGATTGTGATTCAGAGAAGTTGTTACGTGAGAAATAACAGGCTCATTGACTGGTGAACAGGAGACTGTCTCTGATATACCCAAGATAGAACTGCTGAATTTTTCCTTCCAAATCTTCTAGCTTACTGTGTCTGTCCGATCTCATCTACTTTGTTCAGCAAACAAAATTCCTTTTTGCTACCTCTTTTCTATGCCCTTATAGTTTTGTTAGCTGCTGATTAAAAACATAAAACACAATGATATTAGCAAGTGTTCTGATGAATATATTTAAGTGGTTTATACATTACCTCAATTACTGATGCATTCTACCAATTTTGTATTTTTCTAGGACTCCTACTCATGGAGCTGAAAGTCTGACTCCTCATAGTGGAATGACTCCCAAGCCAGTGATAGGAGTGACACCAGGCAGAACTCCATTGCGTGATAAACTAAATATTAATCCTGAGGAGGGGTTGGCAGATTACAGTGATCCATCCTATACAAAACATATGGTAGGTAAGAAAATATTTTCATCAAAAATCCAGCCAAGACTAATTTCAATGTTTTCAGTTAAGTACAACAAAAACGACATGATTCATCATTTTTTATTGCAACTATGGTGATCAGAGATAGAGATGGGAGCATCTTGGTGATCTCCCAGTGCTCCCTCTGACCCTAGGATTGATTGGGAAATGATTATCGTTGACTTTTGCAAGCTGGGGTTATGATTCATAAGCATCTGTAGAAGGAAAAAGATGAAAAGAGGTTGCTAGGATCCTAGTAAGTTTGCAAGAAATTGTGATTGAAAAAGAATAAACATCTTATTTTAAACTTTGCAATACTAGTGCTTGGTAAGAATTTTTACGTGCCACAATTTAACTGCTGGTTTGCCGCTTCTTTATTGTAAGGAACAACTGAGAACAAACTGAACAAACACAGCCAGTTTGGTCTAATGGTTAAAGCACCAAGCTAGAAAGTGGGAGATCCAGAGTTCAAGTCCCACATTAGCTATAAAAACCATCTGGATGACTTTGGATGAGTCACTCTCAACCCAATCCACCCTCACAGTGTGGTTGTTGTGGAGAAAACAAGGAAGAAGCAGTATTGTATATGTTTGCTGCCTTGAGTTACTTGTAAACATAAAGACAAAAAGAAACAACAAAAAAAGAAATTTATAGTGAAATGTGGTTTGTTAGGTTAGAAATGAATTATATTGTGAATTTTTCATAATTTTTTGCCATTTTTATATATACCTGAAAATGATTTCAACTATTCTTCTAGAGAAAAAAGCATATTTGATTTTAGGAAAGCATTTTTTTTTCTTGTATTGCCTTTATTCAATTCTTTTAACATTTTGTAGGAAAGAGAATCCCGTGAAAATTTGCGTCTAGGATTGATGGGTCTTCCTGCTCCAAAGAACGACTTTGAAATTGTTCTGCCAGAAAATGCAGAGAAGGAGCTTGAGGATCATAATGCAGATGATACATACATAGAAGATGCGGCTGATGCAGATGCTCGCAAACAGGTAAAATGTATAAAAGAGGAGTTGGCAGCAATTAATTTGTCATCATAGAACAAAAGGATGCTTATAATATATCTTCCCAAGTATTATGATTATTTAGATTATATGTCCTGCTTCTAAGGAATATTCTCTAACAGAGCTAACGATAAATAAATGCAAACTCTGTTAAAATGATAAATTGCAAAAAATGCAATTAAAAATATTAGAGATCAGAGTATCAGAACACAGAAGATATCTTCCTGAGGCATGGAAGTATAAGAATGGGATTCAGATAAGGCTCCTTCAGAAAACATTCAATAGGCAACATCCAGCAGACTTATGATTGTTAGAAGAACATGCAGGTTGAGCTTTGTAGCTCTTCAGTCATTACGTATAAATGGATTATTTGAGTTATTATCCTGTGGTTGAAGATAATTTTTAAATTAAGATTCTTGGCCGTGGTCTACATTCAGGCATCTCTCTGGCGTTATTTGAAAGCTTATACCTAACTACATCTTAACCTTGCACACTGCATGAATTCCACCATTGTGGTTAGACTTTGACTCACTGTATTATGCAATCCCAATAAACTTTTGAGTAAATCATGGGTAAGTAACTGTGACTAAGGTAATGATCACTTCCTAAACCAATAAATATTTAGGAGACAGTTATATAAACCACCTATATACTTCATTATCAGTGAAAAAACAACTGCTAAATTGCTGGTTCTCAGAAAAGCAGTTAAAAAATGAGACAGTACTTGGAGATATATTCATTTTAGAATGGGAAATTGTTCAGTTACTGACTTTCTGCACCATACTTTTGAGATTAGGACAATACAGAGACCAATACTAACTATTGTGTATAAACCTAGACAGTACGGGTGGGGTGGTTTCTCCTGCTGAGTCCTGTCATTTGCAATTTGGATTTGGCAATGTTGATTTCCTATAATATGATAGTTTTTATTTGCTGGCTTAGAAACCAGGAGGCTGTGAGTTGTAATCCTGCCTTAGCCATGAAAAACCAGCTGAGCCACTCTCTTAGCCCATCTCACCTCATAAGGTTGCTGTTGTGGGGAAAATAGAAAGAGGAGGAAGTACTAGTATATTTGCTAATTTGAATTGTATTTGAAAAAAAAGGCAGGATATTTTTTTTTTAAAGTCTGGGACAAATTGTTCCACTTTATGGAAGAATGATTTTGTATTGTGGAATGGGATTTCTTTTTAAAAAAAATTATTTGCAGCACTACATTTCTCTGCTCTATATTTGGTTTAGGACACTGTTTTCTCTAACAGATTTTGTTGGCTTTTCACTGTGCTGTGTTGCTGAGAAGTCATGCAAAAACTCACCCTAATTGCTGAAATCTCTTTCCAGACCATTCGAGAAATGGAGCGTCTAAAGGCTTTAAAGCGAATGCACAAAGCTGTTCAAAAAGATCTACCCAGACCTTCTGAAGTAAGTTATTCCTAATTCTAATAAATATGGGCCTATTTCCGTAAGAGGGTAAAAGAATAAATCTTGCAAAGTTATACTATAGGAGTTAATTGTGAGGTCTGAGGTGGAGAAAGGGCCCTTTAGGATCATTCTTTTTTTTTTAAAGTATCCCTTTCAGAAAACCCATTGATGTAGTTTTGATTGATTACAATTTTTTTTTTAAACAGTTAAGTATTTCTAATTTTTTGTAAGCTTAAAATGTGTTTATCTGTGCTCTAGTAGCAGAGTACATGAATCTAAAAACAGTAGAATTTAGATTATAAGAGGTTGCTCCTAAGTGACAATGTGAATGATTTTTGTTGGTTTGTTTTAGGTAAATGAAACAATCCTGAGACCTTTAAACGTAGAGCCACCTCTAACTGATTTACAGAAGAGTGAAGAACTGATTAAGAAAGAGATGATCACTATGCTCCACTTTGATCTTGTGCATCATCCTTACGGGGAGGTCCCCAGCAGCAAGAAGATGAAAGTTCCAGGACTGGGAGCCAGTAGCACAGAACATATAGCATATCTTGAACACAATCCATATGAAAAGTTTTCAAAAGAAGAGCTCAAGAAGGTCATACAATATTTATTGGTATCATTTTGGTCCCTGTTTTGTCTGCTTACAATAACTCTATTTCACACACACACACAAAAGTACTTCAAAAAGCGTTCTTCTTTCAAGTTGAGAACATTTATAAAGCAGGGGTTGGGCAATTCTTTTGGTACCAGAGTGAGTTTAGGGCTGAATATGCGTATTTGTGTTTATAAGTATGGCCTCACCAGCTGTGCTAGAAAAGACAATTTATTAATCTGTTGCTGCAACCAAGCAGTTGACTAGCGGGCTATCACTGTGCACTGTGGTGTTAGATATGTGGGTTTTGTTTGAAGATTCTCCTGATATTTTGCTCTCTAGTATAGCAATGCACTAATGCAGCTACCAGGTACTAAAAATCTAGGATGCAGGTCTGATCCACCCAAATAGCTTGCAGGTCTGATCCACCCAAACATCTGATTCACAGGGCCTTGTGCAGAGGTTTGTCTCCTCAGAAACCTTCAACCTTCCCTATGTATGCTTACACTTTCTCCCAATGTAGTTTTTCTTTCAGCTACCTCATACTTTGTCTAAATTGGTGGGTGGAATATCAAAGGATTCCACCTTTATATGGCCTTGTCTAAAATATGAGGACTTGAAGTTGTACTGGTTGATAAAATCATGCCTGTACATGACCCAGCTGGAGCTCCCAGTTTTTTTCATCTCTCCTGCACCTTATCCAAAGAGGGATGGCATGAAGTAGCCAGAATTAGCAGAAACTACATTTCACTTCACCCCAACTGTTGTCCTCTCCTGTCCTGTTTTGCAGTTGCTCCTTCCCATTGTCCCTGGGACACGTATTGCACTAAAAGACTGGAACACAATTTTGGATTTTTAAGTTAGTCCTGTTTCACATTTCTGATGTAAAATATTTTTCTGAGAATGTTTAGAACTTGTACTAAAGGTTCATTATATATCTAAGAAGTTGCTGCTTGATTATTTGGATTTCTTAACGTTTTGATTGACTTTCTAACCAGTTTATTACCTATTAATACAACACATTTGATATGGCTCATCATAAATCGAGTCAACTTATTTGTGAATCTCAAACACTTTCTATTTCATCTTCCAATTTCATTATCTTGCAATTTTGGAAATCAAGAATAAGTTAAGTGTAAGGCTTTTAGATTTTTAGTTGGTGCTGGCATTGAGGGGAAAATAATGAAGAAAGGAAGGAAATTAAAGCTTATGTTTCAGTTTCTCAGATCAATTTTTCTGGTTATTTCAGATAAAGTCTTTCCCTAAAACATTTATTCTTTCAGGTTTTTATCTAAGCAGTGTCCCAGTTAGACCTAATAGATCCAGCTATCAGTTTCATGATTTTGTAGTTCCATAATGTGAATACAGTGGGGGCCACCTCTCATTGTTCTTTTTGTAGCTCCAAGTAGATCCTGACACCTTGATAAAAGGCTTACACTCAGCTTGTTCAGGTTGATCTATGATGCCAAAGTGTATGGAACTGTAAAAAATCAATATTCAGTAGTGAAAATGGATTCTAAAATTTTAAGGACAGGAAACTTGAAAGAGAAGTAAGAATTTTTTTATTTATTGACCATGTATTGGCCTGTATAAAATACAGATGATTCTTGACTTACAACAGTTCATTTTGTAACTGAAGTTACAACAGCAGTGAAAAATTTGACTTAACCAGCATTTTTTCACACTTATGACCATTGCAGCATCCCCATGGTCTTGTGATTTACTGTGATGCTTGACAACTGACTCACATTTATGACAATTGCAGTGTCCCAGAGTCATGTGATCCCCTTTTACAAACTTTGAACAAGCAAAGTCAATGGGGAAACCAGATTCACTTAACAACTGTGTTACTAATTTAAAAACTCCAGTGATTCACTTAACAAATGAGAAAAGTCATAAAACCGGCAAAAGTCACTTAATAAATTTCTCACTTAGCAACATAAATTTTGGGCTCAATTGTGGTCGTAAGTTGAGGACTACCTGTATGTTCTTCCTATAGCAAAAATGCTCCTATAAACTTTCATTGTATGTATATATTTAATTAGATTTAAATCCTACCGTTTCTTTCAGGAGGTCGAGATGATTGCCATGGCACTATCTCCTATTTTTTTCTCCACAACCACCACTCTGAGGAAGTTGATCTCAGAGTAACTGGATCAAAGTCATAGTTGAAGTGCAGCAAAAAGTTTACTACAACTTTTTTTATTCCAAACAGGCCGAAGACCTTCTGGCCCAAGAGATGGAAGTTGTGAAGCAAGGGATGAGCCATGGAGATCTTTCAAATGAAGCTTATAATCAGGTGTGGGAGGAATGTTACAGCCAGGTACTGTTCCTTCCTGGGCAGAGTCGCTACACAAGAGCCAATTTGGCCAGTAAAAAGGATAGGATTGAATCACTTGAAAAGAGATTAGAGGTTAGTATAATCCTTTTTGTCTTGATTCTGTGGCAGTTTTTATTAGTTAAAAAAAATATAATTTAGATCCTGAATTAAGGCAATGGTAAACTTTTTATGCACTGTGACTAAGAGGAAAAAATGGGATGTCCTGGGGAGAGAGAAAGAATATAAAAGTAAAAAGTAAAACTTACCTACTGACGAACAACTGAATACTTTATAGTTTTAACCATAATCCTTTCGGCTTATGTATTAGCCAGGGGAAAAATGAATAAGATGTGTTTGAAATTTTCTCAAATGGAATGAGAATTTATCATCACCTTTCTGCTCCTAGGATGACATTTCCGAATGCCATCACCAGGATTAGCTGTGCTAGAAATAGCTAACATCATTGGTTCATGAGCCCAGAAAAAACATTTAGATTGTATAAAGGTGTTTCAAATTTACGTTGGATGTGGAAATGTGGAAAATATACACACTTTATCATGTCTGGTGGACTTGCAAAAAATATCACCTTTGTACTGACCAACTTCCTTTGCATTCCATAACCTTAAATCCTAGACATGATTATTGAATGGGATTCTATAAAGTTGGATACTTGAGAAAAAGAGACTGGTAAATACCGTATTTTTTGGAGTATAAGACACACCTAGTTTTGAGGAGGAAAATAAGAAAAAAAAATCTCTGCCTCCCAGCAATTTGCCTCCTTGCAGCAAGCAGCCTGTTTCAGTTTCAGCACAGTCTGATTAGCACAAACAGCTGATTGTCGGTGGGATCGGCTTCCAACTATCAGCCTATTGCCACCTCCGCATGCCCCATTTTCAGCCTCCGCACACCCCGTTTTCGGCCTCCACGTGGCCCATTTTTCACCCGTTCCGGGCGGCGAGGATCAGAATGGGTGGAAAATAGGTCACGCAGAGGCCAAAAATGGGACGCAGAGGCAAAAAATGGGGCGCACGGAGGCGGCAATAGGCAATGGCAATCCCTGCAGCCTGAAACAGCTGATTGTCGGGAGGCTGATCCAACCGACAATTAGCTGCTTGTGCTAACCCTGTTGTGCTGAAACTGAAACAAGCTGCTAGGAGGTAGAGGCCAAAGGGTGTGGGCCGGCAGGTGGGCAGGCCTTCGGCAACATTCGCTGTATAAGACGCACAGACATTTTCACCCACTTTTGGAGGTGGAAAAAGTGTGTCTTATACTCCAAAAATATGTTACATTAGCCTCTGAATTAGGGTTAAATCATCAATAATCTTAATAAGTTATGTTGAAACCAGAAACACTGTACTTTGCTAGTCTACCATGGTAATGGATGTTTCTCTCAAGTTTCAAAGACATGATTTGCCATGCATGATATTTAAGGGCTTTCATAAAGTACTCAGGCTTCTGTGCTTATGATCTGGAATGGATATTGTTATCATCCAAAACCATACTCAAGTCTACCAATTTTGCAAATTTGCAAAAGATTTGCAAATACATAGTAATGCTATTGTATAATAGATTATCTGTGACTTTGTTTTATGTAGCTACACTTGCATAAAATTAGTATTTGTGTCATCTAAATGAACATGTGTGGGTTTAATGATTTAGGAGTAACAAATATAAATTATTTATGAATATTGCATTTGAAGTGTATTCTATGTGGAAGATGTAGCTGAAATTAACACAAACGCCTGGTAAAGGTAAAAATAGTCTGTTTATTTTTCAAAGAACTTGCAGTATGTAGAACACACTTAATAGCCCAGCAGAGTGCACTATTGCTCTTCATGTCTTTCATTAAATGGTCATATAATGTGGAAGAGGAACTGTTTTCTTAAATATTCCAACATAGTATTTTTCTCAAAAATGAAAATTATGTGGTATCTTAAATATGAATATTAAATATTCACTCAGATTTTTGACCCTGTAGATTAAGGCTCCCAATTTGTTGATATTTACGTGAAAGAAAACTTCAAGTTCAGTAGGGGTTTATTTCTTAATACACAAACACATATTGCAATCTAAAATCATGCTACAAATGAAATATTTTTTTTTAAACTATTGTCTTCACGTGTCTTCATGTGCATTGTTCGTTAGTCTTGTCTAGAATTTAGATAATGATTTTTAATCTTCCTTTGATTCTCCTACATGCCCCTTAGGTATTTTGCTTTCAACAAATAATAGCACACAAACTGAATTATTTATTGTACCATTTTATTAAATTATACATAAATGTAAGGTGAATCCTCTGATTTTACATAAGTGTATGATTATGGGCTTCCTAAGTCCATATACTATTCACTGAGATACATGAATCTGTTTCCTTCAAATTTAGAAAACATACTCACTTCGTTTTTTTGCTGAAATCTGCTAAAATCTATTTTGTAGGATGTCAGTGCAGGGCTTCATGCTCTCATATATATATAGGCAGATTGGGAAGGAACAAGCCAATTTTCTGTGATTGTCCTTTCTTTCTGTCTGCTGCAAAGGATAGAGAAAGAAGATGAATCCATTCTTCTGGCATATGCTGTTTGGTTACTACATTTACATGAAATAGTGGCAAAAAGAACCCCAATGCTGCGGATCAAGTTCCCCACCATTCTTTTAAGGCTGGAATTTCTCTACATTACCCAAAGTTACCGGTAGCGGTGCGACCCGGTAAGGCGACCCCCAACTTTCCACTCAAAATTGTTTGATCCCCCCTCTTCGCGCCTTCCACTTTTGCTTTTTTTTGAGGCCTTTTGTGCCGTGGAAGAGCGGAAGCGAAAGGAGCGAGCCTTTCCGCTCCCAGGACGGGGGGGGTGGGGGGGGGGGGGGGGGGGGGGGGGGGGGGGGGGGGGGGGGTCGGGGGGGGGCGTGCCTCGGGAAGGAAGAACCAGGGCCGCGCGCCTGCAAGCGCCGCCGCGCTCCTTGGGCCGGGGGGGGGCCAGCGCGCCCGCCAGGGCCGCGGCCGCGGTTCCTGGAGTGGCGGGCTCCCGTCCCATCTTCTAAAGGTCGCCAGCAGGCTTCCCAATTCTTTTGCGGGGGGGCACCGGACCCCAATTGGGCTGTTTTCAGGGCAAGGGTCGTCGGCAAATCGGTCTTCCTTTGAGCCATGTGTCCAATACAGATTTAAACTCCTAAAAAGATGTGGTACAATTTAGTGTCCTAATAAAGGAATCCTGACTGGTTAACTACAGAGAATATAGTGCTTTTTCTCCCTATCCCTGATCGGAATGCATACCCAAGTGCTGCACTCTCCCATAAATCAGTCTTTCCATTTAGTTCTTTACGTGTAGCATGTTTCATTCCCTTCAAGGACCTGTTGGATTTGGGGTGCGTTGGTTGCTTCATTTCCGTCTGCACTGTCTTTGCCAAAACCCATGTCAACTTCTTTTTTCAACATGCATTATTTTTAAAGTACATTTCATCTCTTTTCACCTACTACCTTTTTATTTCTATTTCATTGTTATTGTCAAGTAGGCCCTGATAGCAGGCAGTTCTGTCACATCTTGTGGCAGTAGTAAACAATTGTGTGCTGATACTAATTTTCACATAAGTTTTTAAAAGTTGGGGACATATTTGTTTTTGGGATGTTCTGTAGCTCCCCTGAGTGAGTAGCATAAAATTCAGACTACAGAACAAAAAGAGTAGTAATTTAGTGCAAAACCTTGGTGTAGAATTTGAGAATATGTGATGGTGGTGGGGTTTTATTATCCATCATTGGCCACAAATTTGGAATGTCAAGATGCATCTCCAACTCAACCAGTTAAAGATTTTAAATAATATTCAGAAATAGAGAAAATCCATTTTTCTGAACGTTTTGAATAGGAAAATATTTCCATTACTCAAATTCAGATGGCTTTGTGAAATGTGTGCTTATGTTTAATAAACAGAGTAGGGTTGCTGAGCCTCAGTGGCACAGTGGTTAGAGTGCAATCATGCAAACTACTTCTGCTGACAGCCAGGTGCCTACAATTTGGCAGATTGAATCCCACCAGGCTCAAGGTTGACTCAGCCTTCCATCCTTCTGAGGTGGGTAAAATGAGGTCCCAGATTGTTGGGGCCAATATGCTGACTCTGTAAATCGCCTAGAGAGGGCTGTAAAGCACTGTGAAGCGGTATATAAGTCTAAGTGCTATTGCTATAGTAACTTTGTATTCTATTTAGACTGACTTGAATATAGATACTGAACCATATGTATGAATGTATCTGACATTGTGCTTCTCGATTCTATTCATTTCATTCTGTTTGCCTTTATTTTCACAATCCATTTATTTGTGACTCAGTATGAATTTTCATGTTTTCCATTTTTTTGTTTTATTATTGAACTTGCTACATTTATATACCACATTTGTAACAGAGCGATTTACAATTTAAATTAGGGAGTTTTTTTAATGGAGCATGCTGGCTTTTACACACTAATGTCAGTAATGTAATTTTTATTGCAGGAATCAGTAAAATTAATGTAAATGTATAAATATTTGTTTTGTATTTGTAGAACTAGAGACAGACAGACAGATAGAAATAGACTGTGCAATCAAAACTGCAGTCTCTACAATTAAACACATAGCTTTATCATTGTGGTTTATCAAAAATGACGTCGGCTGCTCCTGCTTGTTTCCTTTTCCTAATAGAAGCAACTAAATGTTCAGTTTTGCAAATGAATCAATATTCTGATGCTGGTTTGTTTAGGGAGGATTCTGAAGGGGGGAAACAAACTTTCTGTATCCTTTAGAATATACTTGTTAGAGTTGCAATAGGAATTGTCAAATATTTCCATTTGTTTAAAAAATGGCTTTTTAACATGGTACCTGCCATTTTGAATTTTCCATCAACTTTTGTGCTATGATATGATAAAGAGTGGAATTAACCAGTTATTTTAGGAGAATTTCCTTTTTAGTTTACAGCCAACATCCTTAAGTATTAACATTTATATACTAACGTTTATTTCACTCTATAAAAGTTCATGATTTTAAAATTCCATAATTCATCTTGAAGTGATTCTTTAGGTCATGAAATGGTTTTCAGAACCTTTATTTGGCTTAATGAAAATTGTTCAAAATTCATCCAGATAGAACATAGGCACAGGCTATTTATGGAACACTGGATCCTATCAGCTATACTGTAGTGTTGTGTTTGCTCCAGAATTTTCCCCAGAATGTATATGAAAAAAGACAAATACATTAATTCCACAAGGATTAATTTTATGAGTTATCTTTAACGTTACTGATATCTTTAGCTTTACTGTCTTATCTTTCATTTGTTCTTTTTTAAACTTGGACTTCCCTGTCTGTTCTGTTCTCTTATTTCCATTCTACCAGAATCCCACATTTGCACTGTTGAACAGTGTGGAAAGGTTGATTTGCAAAGATAAGTTACATATGTAAACACTTAAAATTCTCCTATAAAAAATCTGAGTGTACTATCTTAGGGAAGAAGATAAATGTAAGATATAACATCCCTCCTTTTACAGCTGAACGCTGTGTTTTGTGTGTGTGTGTGAGAGAGAGAGAGATGTAATCATTAGATAATCATGCCACATTCTTGATTGGATTGTCAACAGATTAACCGAGGTCATATGACTACTGAAGCTAAGAGAGCTGCCAAGATGGAAAAAAAGCTAAAGATACTGCTTGGTGGTTATCAGTCTCGAGCCATGGGACTCATAAAACAATTAAATGACTTGTGGGATCAAATTGAACAAGCTCATCTTGAACTGTGCACATTTGAAGAATTAAAGAAGCATGAAGATGCAGCTATCCCAAGGCGACTGGAGGTAAAATTGTGGAGTGTTAATCTACAAGCTTTAATAAATGACAGTGGTAAAAGAAATAAACTAAGTAATGCAGTATTTGTAAATTCATTTTTTTTAAAGATTGTATATCATACAATCATTATATTTAGATTTCCTTTTAGATTTGCCTTTGCTATACAGTGCATATCATTTTATTCTTCCTACTTTTTTGAACATTTCATAAAGTATATTAGAAATTAGCTCTCTCTACATAGTATTGCTGAACTCCAGATTTCTGTCACTTCCCACTGAAAATAAAGACTTGTCTGTGTGGCTTTTTAGGAAGGTTTTAATATAATCCTTTACTTTCATACTAAGGATAGCATCCTATTCCTTCCAGGTTATTTCATGCTAACTTTATTACATTTGCTCTTACAGTGCCTAAAAGAAGATGTTCAACGGCAACAGGAAAGAGAAAAAGAACTTCAGCAAAGATTTGCAGAATTTGTGCTGGATAAGGAAACATTTCAGTCAAAATATTAAGCCTCCTATTTTCCTTTTACCATTGTTTGTAACATTTTTCAGATGCAGCTGATAAATTATGACATGTGTCTCCCATCAAAATTAAGCACAAGCAAATGTGCTAGTAAATTTATATTGTACTTTAAGAAGATGCTTTGTACCTCACTGTCATGTACCTTTTCCTTCAGAAGAAAGAAGTAGAAATGCATATATCCTGATTTAACAAGCATAATTTGCATGCTGTAAAAATGCTATACAGGGTAAACATTCCACACCAACCTTTTAATTCACCATACAATTATTTTGTTAAAGTTACTGTTTCCTTGTCCTTTTAGAATTTCACCTGAGATCAAGGAAAAGTATATATTTAAAACAGTCTTTGTGCCACTAATTACTGTGAATCTGGAATGTTAAGCGGTGTATTAAAATGTATTTGTGTCTTAACGACTTGAAATTTGTTTGCAAATTATTTTTCTAAATTTCATTCTAAATTGAAACTAGGTAACAGCATTTATTATCATTCAAATAATATTCATATTATTATGGAATTTATGTATTTTATGTTTCATTTTGTGGCTATTTTGTTGATCATAAAATAAAAATTACAAGTTCATGAAACTTAATGTGTATGACATGAGGGTAGACTGAGAATATCTGGTGAAGATTACCTCAGACTTCAAACATGGAACTTGAAAGTATATGTTCACATAGTCTTGGTAGATAGACTCTGTTTTCCTGCCGCCCCCCCTGCTGTTAATTCAGCAGAACTCTAGCTGTTGGAGCCTTTAGGGTCTATAATTGCCTGGAAGCAGCTTGTCTGCAGCTAGGAAACTACTTGAGGACCTCCACGGCATTTCATAAGTTGGCCTTCTTGGGATGTACTCCCCTGGCATAACCCATTCTCGCTTTAAGAAGAACCCAAACTCAAGTTTTATAGTCCCTCATCCCTCCCCCATCTGCTTCCACTACCTCCCTGTGTTGTCGCCCCCCTTCTTCTTTTTGTTGTTAGTTGCAGTGTCGTGTCTGACCCATCGCGATCCCAGGGACAACATTCCTTCAGACCTTCCTGTTCTCTACCATCTTCTGGAGTCCATTTGAGCTCACGCCTACTGCTTCAGTGACTCCATCTAGCCACTTCATTCTCTGTTGTCCCCTTCTATTGCCCTCAATCTTTCCCAGCATTAAGCTGTTCTCCAATGAGTCCTTCCTTCTCATTAGGTGGCCAAAGTACTTGAGTTTCATCTTCCAGATCTGATCCCCCTTTCTTACTTGATGTCTTATCACCACCCCTGCCAGTTTTTTCCATCCCAGTGCCTCATATTTTCCCCCATGCACTCCTTGTCATAAAGGTTGCAATAGTCCCAAATAAGTCCAAAGACTTAACAGTAGTTACTTCTAAAGCAAAACCCTCTTGTGTGAGATCCATTGTAAATGAAAGAATGTAGCATAAAAATAGAGTGATACTCAATTTTCATTTATTCCAGAGACTTAACGCAGGAGAAATTCCTGAATAATTCTGCCGAAAAGCACTTGAGCTTTTAAATTCATGTTAAATTTCAGTAAAATGAGATTTAAGTGCCTGACATTTCTTTTTCCATTTTTAAAATAGCAAAGGAATAGAAATACAACCAAGAATGAAAGTGAAAATCATACTGGTAGTTTTGGATCCTGAAGAGAAAACTGTTAATCTCTCAAATCATTCCTGTTAGTGCTTCAACAAAGGAATTATTGGAATGAAAATGGTTTGGTTTGGTTTGAACATAGAACACTTCTTTGTTGAGAGGAGATAGTATCTGATAACAGTAGTAATTTTGCATCTAACCAACTTGGGGTTATCAGTGATGTAAAAGTATATAGACGTACTTTGCAGATGCAACTCTTTCTGATGAATTTTTAGAACTAAAAATGCCTATAAAAATGAAAATGTAAACAAGTCCCTGTAACTACCGTAAGTATATTTAAGTAAAGGCACTAAGGAAGTTCTCATCAAAATGTCCCCTTCTAACTTTACAATTATAGAAACCTTCCCATTTATAGATAGATATTTTTATTGGTATCTTTGTGGTAAATACAGTGAGACCATCTTCAATCGTAACTACATTGAATGTTATTCTCTGCACACTAGAATTTTTAAAGAAAATTTTCTTAGTTACATAAGAAAGCAATAATTTCATCTGAATTAACTAGTATTTTTTCAAAAAAGCACTACAGAAAGAAATTGAACTTCTCTGCAATAAAGTAACATGAATTGAGGTAGGTGATCATACTTCAGTATTCTCAGAGATTCCCCTTATATTGTGGGCAAATGCTCAGCTATCAGAGGAGGAACAAATAATAGTACTGGGTTAAACAGCCATTTGGATGCAGTTTTATGAATTCTAAAATCCAACAATTCTAGAGAGCAAAATTGAAGAAAGATACTTTTTTATTGTTAAATCAACAGGTGAATTGAATTAGTCAGGTTATAATAAATGCCAGCAGTCTCTTCAATTACACAGGGAATAATAGTTGATAGAAAATCACCTGCATCTGATTTGTCCAGACTTTGAACACAAGATGCTTCCATCCTTTCTTCTCCCCTAACCATCTACCCTCTGATTTTTAGTCTATAGCTTTACCAGACTTGAGCTCTGGGATGTATAAGTCAAGAATTTCAGTGTATATGTTTAGACAAGATTTCCTTCTTTTGATCACTGGGGTATCTCCAGGTTAGAACAAAGGTAGTTGCATATTTAAATGAAAGGGTTTAAAACGAGATAAAGCATTAATTTAAATCCCATTACCCATCACTAGCATTTACAACAACAAAGGTTAAATTTCTATTGATTCAGATTTTTAAATCCCTGCTATTTGTTTCAGGCAAATGTCTTGGGAGCGTACAGAATATTTCTTCTGCACTACATCTCTGTCTTTAATACTTCCTCTTTAGTCCATTTGGTACAAGTGTAAAGTGCCATCACAATTATGCCAAAGTAAACAGAACTTTGTAAGCAAGGATTTAGTGCTCTGCAAAACTTGTCTTTTAAAGCCTCGGAAACATTTAACAGGCACACTTGGGCTGGTGTAGTTGGGAGACATCTAGGTAGCCCTCCTGAAAAATTAGTGCTCTGCAAAACTAAGCCTGATTTAAGGAATAAGTTAGTACTTGCTCACCTTGCCTTAACAGAGTTCCAATCCAGCTTCCAATTGGATGGGATGGCAAAGTAGCAAGTCCATGGGATGGGTGATGGTGTCTTTACAATCTTTTCAATTACCTAAAGCTGAGTTGGGGTGAAGTTGCCAGGTGATGTTCCTTCCCACTTCAATTCAAAACAGGCACCTTCCTGTCGGGAGCTTCTTTCAGGGTACTTTTAAATTGTGGATTTAGCACTATTTCTGAAAGGTTCCTTTTGAAACCACTTGTACTGCAAAACAAGCCATCTTGTAAAACCCACCCCCTCTCCTGCTTCACCCTACACAAAGGAAAGTGATTGGTTGGTGTGATTGCCTCCACCTGGGGACCTTCGATGGAAGGGCAAACAAAGCCAGACAAATCAACCAGTGGCTTTTCTCAACTTTCCCCACATTAAATCTCTTGAGAGGGAGCCCCATTCCTTGGCTTCCAGCAGCTGAATTGGGCTTAGCAAAGAGGGTAGGAAAAATTATATTGGCATTTTTTTTTTTTTTTTTTTGGTCAAGTCAAGAACAGGAAGAAATGTACATGTGTCTGATTCCCATTTTCACAAGATCCTGAAAACTATCTTCAGCCAGATCTTCAGACATTAGTATGTTACCACTGGGCTCATTTTTATTTTGTTTTTTGGAATTGATATTTATTGGCCTGGCTTTTCTTGTGCACCAGGGCCTGGCTTGCAAAATGGGGCAGTATACAATCCTGCACTATAAGCAAAGAAATAAGAACAAGGAGGACCCTTGAAACTTGCACAAGGAAGTTCCATTGTGAGAGATATGGGTGAATTACTTCAAGATAATTTTGGGGGAAAATATGACAGATCAGTCTGTTTCATATTTAGGAGCCACTAAATCTCTCTCTAGTTAAGATGTAACTGCATTGCCTAAACAATTTGTGGATAATCAGGTTCCCACATCCCATTTGACTCAGAGGTGGTTCTGACCAGTTCTGGAGAACCGTTAGCAGAAATTTTGAGTAGTTCAGAGAACCAGCAAATACCACCTCTGACTTCCCCCGCCCCCATCTATTCTCTGCCTCCCAAGCCCCAACTGATCAGCTGGGTCTTCTTTTGTTGCCCTGCACAGGAGAACGGAGCTGAAAAGAAGGTTAGTGGGGTGGGGAGGGAATGGGATTTTGCAGTAACCTTCCCCCAGGAGTGGGGAGGGAATGGAGATTTTACAGTATCCTTTCCCCTGTCATGCCCACCAAGCCATGCCCACCAAGCCACACCACGCCCACCAAACTGGTAGTAAAAAAAACTAATCCCACCACTGATTTGACTCACTATCTTTTCACAGTAAAACAATATTTCAGTATATTTATTTAACAGCATACGCTGTCCACTATTAAAGGAAATCCTATTTACATAAAGGAAAGGCATAAAGCCTAAATACAAACTAACAGCCAAACAGGATTAAAAGAATTAAAGTTTAAAAGTTATACATCCTGAGGAAATCAAATTATCTTTAGCCTAAGAAAAATGTGCACTTTCAATATAGAGAACTGTCCGGTAAGCGAAGCACAGAGAAGAGGTGCAATGCAGCTATTAAGAACATGATTGATCTCACTACTACAGCTAAAGGGCATTCCATCAATATCCTTTTTCTGGCTTCATCATATGGAGTTGTTTAGCATCACTAAAACACTCTATTATTTAGAGTGTTTATAGTACATACAATATATTTAGACAGAGTGGTTTCTGTTAATTATTAAAACAATAAGCAAGATACATTAACAAAATTATACAATAAAACAAAAGATATACAGCTATAGATGTCAACAGCTGGAAAGTGATTGGAGACTGTCACAAGGTGTTTGAAAGCCAGAAGTCTATTTAGGTACTTCTGTGTCTTTTCCATTTGGATTCAATCAGATTGGATTTATATTCACAGGGAAACTATTGCTCCTGGCAGAGCATAATAACAACATGTGGGATTTCACAATCATTGACTATTTCTTTTCTCTTACATGAATTCATTTTAAAAGACAGTCTCTTACAGAACAAACACAACTTCTCAAAAGAAATCCTGCAGCTAAGCCTTTAAAATATACACAGTATATACAAGATGGAAATGAATATTTATTTATTTAGGTCTACTATTTCAAACTTTATAATGACAATGATGGGGTGACACTTCAATAGGTATCACACCTGGAATTTTGTCCTTATCGGCTCTTCCCTAAAAAATTGAACCTAGGTTTGAGTTAACCATCACAAAACTAACATCTTAGCAAATTCTGCTTCTGATCCCACAAGACTTTGCAATGGGATCTTTTCCTGTTTTGTCCTCTTCTTTACCTGAGCAATTTTTAAACAGGTAAAAAAAAGGTTAAAACATAGGATTATGCACTTAATGGAAGAATTTGTCTGATTAGGTTATGGTCTGAGGTGGACTACAGACAAAACCAGAGAGTTGCTGTTTTCAATTACATGCGATAACTAAGTCGTCAATGTAAGAACTTTTAATATTAATGGATCAGGTAGTAAAAGTAGTGTCACATACCCAGTGTTGATTGCATGCATAAAAGAAACAAGATAAACAAGGAGCTGGAAAACATATTATAGTTAAACTATCTTCTCCTCTGCCATAGTGGCTATGTAGGTGAATGCTGATCTGGATGTTTCTAGAAATCTGGCAAGTGGTTTTGCACACCTGGTTTCAAGGTGGAGAATTTGAGATATAAATAGTGTAGGGTTTGAGCAGGTCAAAGTTGTGGTGGTGGGGACACAAAGAAGTAGTAAAATGAAATCATAAACACTCAGGAGAGGAAGACAAATATGTTTCTTAAGCTATCCCAGAGGAGAATGGAAAGGTAGGATAGTGTAATGGGGCTGTGAGACCAAGGTTTGAGCCCACACTTAGTTATGAACACTCACTGCTAATATGATCTGCAGTCCATTATTCTGTATTTTGACCAAGTGGCCATATTTATTAATATTTCTTTTTGACATTCAGTACAGTTTAGTTGACTATAGTTTATTGTGAATGTTGTAATGGCATGAAAAGGAGCCTCCCCATGGTACCGCTTCACTGTTGGCCTAATCCCTGGAAAACTGAGATGTATAAATATGGATACAGTTTCACAGGGGATCACAGGATACACATCAAGAGCTCATCTGGACATTTTTCTACATTTCAGGAATATAACTCAGCTGAAACCTTTCATATGCTTTTTCCTTGTATACAGTTCTGAAATTGTGGTTTTGTGTCTATATTTGATCTTCTTCGCCTTCAAAATACATCAGACAGTTGATATTCTGATATTAGGGCGTTGGAAGCAAATGCTTTAATAAGATAAATAATTGAGACTGTGTTGAAATCCGGTATTTTAAAATTTTTCATCCAAGCTATAACAATAATCTTTAGGGAAAATAAAATCTAAAAAATTTCCAGTGTAGGATGGTCTTACTTAATGATGAATTGGCCAATACAATTTCCTCAGTAATCTAGAACATAATGCCCAAAGGCTCAACTGAATTGTAGCCACTATGCAGTAGAGAAAGTTTAAGAAGGAAATATGTTTGCCAGCTCCTCTTTGGTTATCTCCTTTGTCTTATGAGTACAATCAGCATTGGGTACATTGGCATTACTTCTATTACCTGACCCATTGCCAATCTTTGGTCCATTGATTCTATATTCAATATTCTTGTTTATATTATTGCCTTAGGCTTTTTTTTTTTTTTTTGAGCAAGTGCTTTTGAAGTACTGAATGGTCATTAAAAATAAAGTACTGCCCATGTAGTGCTGGAGATAGGAAAGAAATGCCTCTATACAATCTTATGTCAATTATTTACTGAATGGAAATACAGACACAGCTATGGCACTATCTTTGGATGTTTTTGAAAGGAAACGCTACCTCAAAAGAACATGCATGGAACAGCAGGATGGGAGATATTTTGTTTTAAAACTTTCTTTTTTTAAAAAAAAAAAAAACAAGTTTTATTAATTTTCAAAACACACAAGTCATCATTATTCATTACATGTTTAAACCTTTTTCCATTATAAATTTAACAAGTCAGATAAACTATAAATTCTTGTTTTAAACCATTTCCATATAAATACATAAAACCTCTTATCTCAATTTCCCTTTTGTTTCTCTTTGTACTTGGGGGGGTTTGGGTTTTTGGGTTTGGTGGGGGGGGGGGGGGGGGGGGGGGGGGGGGGGTTTGGCGCCCCCCCCCCCCCCCGCCCCCCCTTCTCCTCCCTGGGGGCGTCGGGGGGCTTCCCGGTGGGGGGGGGGGGGGGGGGGGGGGCGGGGGGGGGGGGGGCGCCGCAGCGCCGGCCCTCCCCCTCCCGCCCAAAACATTAACTTCTATGTCCAAACCAATAAGTTGCTTTGTTGTATATCATCTAGTTGTGCATATAAATCAAGTTATACAAATTAAATACATAAACAATCTCTGAATGACAGTGTATTGCATTCATTATCTGTATTGTTCCATAATATAGCCATTGAAAGCTAATTTTGGTATCATACAATCCAACTCCCAACTGTGCTGAATTCATTTAAGGGATGGTGATCTAAGGGGTAGCCCAGTGGTGGGATTCAAATATTTTTTACTACCAGTTCTGTGGGCATAGCTTGGTGGGTGTGGCAGGGGAAGGATACTGTAAAATCTCCAGTCAGAAGTGGTATTTGCCGGTTTTCCGAACTGCCCAAAATTTCCACTACCGGTTCTTCAGAACTGGGTCAGAACCTACTGAATACCACCTCTGGTGTAGTCTGAGCTAATTTGGGTTGATTCTTAATTTTACTGGAGGACAGAGAGTTGCTTCTGATTTCAAAGACTACCAGCAGGAAAATAAATGCCTGAGGCAATGCATCTGGGAAAGTGGGTAGAGAAACCTATGCAGTGGAAGAGTTCAATCTTTATTCCCACTCATTCTCTTTATGGAAAAAAAAGAGCAAGTGCAAACTTGCAAGAGCAAGTTGTGAGGGGAATTATTTTACATACAGCAGACACTTTTAAGGAATGAAACCTATAGAAATGAAATGGATTAAACTGTATTTCTTTTTATTGCAAAGAAATTAGTGACTAACAAAACTATTCTTGGGGTTTCATTATAGTTGTTTATTTTACAAATAAACATTTTTAATATACAAAATGCCAGTTATGTAAAGCATACAATAGTCCCAGAAGCTGTCATTTTGATTGATGGTGTGGATTCCCTCTTCATCACAGCCATGTTAATGATTACATTGGCTCCTTAGGTTTTTTCTTAAAGTATCCCTACAAGTAATAAAAGTAGTAGAAAACATGCCCAGATAAAACCTTTTGTCAGCAGAAGCAGTTAAAAAAACATGAATGGAAAAGAGCCAGCAAACACAGCCATCAGAACCTGATATTTCTAGTTTAAATTGTCTTTCTCATTTTAAACAGTCTGCTACTTTTTGGAAACCTTCTAAACCAGGGGTCCCCCGCCGGTGCGGACGACGTCGGGACAACTCCGGCGCTGGTGCTGGGCCTTTTTTTGGGCTTCGGTGGCTTTTCCGGGGCTCCCGGGCCTTTCTCAAGATGGCGAGCGGTGAGCTTTCGGGGCCTTTCTACCCGCCCGGGGCCGCTCTTTTGATAAAAGTGCTCGGTGAGGTCACCGGAGCACCTTGGATGGCGGGGTGTTGTGTGGCGCCCAGCGTGCGTCCGCGGCGCAAAAGGTTGGGGATCCTGTTCCTATACTCCACTGTTCTCCTATACATCCACTGCTCTTCCAGAGCCTACATAATCCCTGAATGGTGCTTGTGATGCCTCTGTTGAAGCCAGGGGCCTAATCTCTCCTACAACCCATAACAAAATGGCTCTGGAGGGGAGCACTAGGTTACTTGAGCAGAGGCACTCTCAGCTAGTAGATTAAAATGACCAATAGGAGCTTGACTGATGTCATTTCTTGACCATCTCCTTGTCAACATTGTTAATGAGGTATTGTAGAATGTTTGTATACCAAGACTTCTAGGAGAAGTGGAAACACATTATGACATTGGGATAGGTAAAAATGAACATATGGTGCCTCTGCAATAGGCAGGGGATGAGGCAAAGACATGTCCTATAAAAATGGTTAGTGGGATGTTTTTGAAATACCTAGATGAACCTCTAGTTTTGATCCTTTTCGTAGAACAATAATCATCTTGAGGAGAAAATGAACAGCAAGTAAAACATCATCACGATAGTATGGCAATGATGGAGATAACTGCACAATTCTTAAACATACATAACCATAGACATACCATAAGCTTAACATAACCCACAGCTATAGCTTTTTCCTCTTCCCAAATTCTGCACTGTAGTATCCATACATTGTATAAATTCATGGTGATCCATGATGCATGTTGCAAATAATATTTGGGTTTATTTGTATTGTTGACTTTCCAAAAAAATTAAGTCTCCAGGCAATTTGTTGGATCAATAAGTCTAGACCAAATTTAAATGAGACATTTTGACTTTGCAGCAATATTATTTTGCAAGGCAAGCATCTCTGCTTTGACAGCAGTTTTAGTACCCAATTCTGAAGTTTTAGATTACAACTGGCAGATGATAGATATAGACAAATCAAAGGAATAACATACCCTTTTTATATTTGGCAAATTGGTTAGAGATTATTTTGTTCTGTATAAAAGTTGGACAGTATAGCGCAACTTTTATGCCACTGCCAGCTAAAACAAAACATTGCTTACTTTTAGAAAGTGACAAAATTAAACTTGAACAGTACTCTAAGAGTAGTGCATTAGCAGATTAAATCACAACTGACTGCATAAAGAAAAACCCTATTTTGTTCTATACATACTCATTTTTTCTTCTCTTCAAGATGGTATTTCTCAGTGTGTGCATGTTAATTAAAATCCTATGACTAACATACACTCTGTAAATCCATGTGGAAAAGTATTGAAGTGTGGAGTTTTGCTTTGTACCTGCAATAATCACCGCATGGATTCCCAGTCTCTCGGGAACACTTAATGTAACTCTTTGATTCATAGCTGTTCTTTGCTGTTTGCTTAAACATCTCCAACCTGATCCACTTCAGTTTCCAGCTGGTTGATTGCTGAAGTCCTAACAAATCTTCAGGGAGCCAGTTTGGGAAATGCTCGTGAATTAGTTCTACTAAAGATGAAAGTTTATGAATTTTATAAGGATTGAATGATCATCTGCTTATGTGACTTAAGAAGGAGGGAGGAAATCTATGACATCCTAGTAAATATACTAGGTGCTGCAAGAGTAAATCTGGCAGCCAAGTTGAAATGGGCTACAACCTTGAACGTTTATGACTTTCTTACTAGGTTTTGACAAATGACAGAAATGACTGGTATTTTAGATTGCAAAGAGTGCCAATCTGTGGATAATTTTAGAGAATGATGCACTGTTCATCTGTAAATATATGTATTACTATTACTGCTGCTACTACTACTACTACTATTATTATTATTATTATTATTATTATTATTATTATTATTATTATTATTATTATTATTATATTTGATTCACAGTCTGGGACTGGTAAACACTTAACAGTTCAAGTCCTAACCAAGGACCTAAGAGCTGTTACAATAATGTCTAGACAATTATTTTTTTTTGCAAAGTGAGGATATTAAGGTCTAATACATTCAAAATTTCCTTTTCCCTTTGGGTATTGCTCCAAGGGATCCTGTTAGTATTGGTACAACCATTGATCTCTTCCTTCACAATTGCTCAACATCAATTTACAGACCATGATATTTCATTATTTTTTCTAGCTGTTTCTTTTTAATTCGTGCATCACCTGGTATTGCAATATCAATGAACCAGCCTTTTTTCTTTTCCACAATAGAGATGTCAGGCGCATTGGGGGGCAGATGTCTGTCTGTTTGAATATGAAGATCCCACAGGATCTGTTCATTTTCAAGAACTTTGTCAGCTTGGCATTCCCAGTAATTTTTGCTACATTCGAAGTCAAAATTTGGCAAAACTTCCAAGGTATGATTTTGGCAACTCGATCATGATTTTGTAGATAATCAGCCTGTGAAATTTTGCTGCAGTCACTGATAAAATGATCATGATGATGATGATGATGATGATTTGTAGGTCTTATTTTCAATATTCTAAGTTTTTGATGTTGTAACAACCCCCTCCCCTAAAAAGAGGGAAATTCCAGTCTGATTCTCCCATTTTTCCAATGTATTTCACAAAAAAATATTGCATAGGAAATATGGAGTAACAGCATAATATCTGGACTGGTTGTTCTAGGAACAGTTCAGCCAGGGGTGGGATTCTACAAGTTCACACCTATTCGGTAGAAGTTGTTGTTAATATTCTAAGCAGTTCGGAGAACCGGTTGTTAGAAGAAATTACTGGCCTAATCCTGTAAGGAAGGCAGGAAGGAAGCATTCTGGTGTTGCTTACAGAAACTGCCTCTCCGTTAATCCTTATTATATTCTTGGCAGGATTAGACTTCCTGTCTCAGGAACGTCTCTGGAGTTTTTTTTCTTCTCCTTTGCTGGTACTTTGCTTGTGTGGAGTGACCATTCAAAGTTAAAATGGCACTGAAAAAAGTGACTTATGATCATTTTTCACACATGACTGTTGCAGCATCCTCACAGTCATGAGAAGCCATGCAAGGAGATGCATGCCTCGATGTGAGTGATATTGAGTTGGTCACATCTAGCCAATAACATGACCACCAAGCCACGTCCACCCAGTCACATGACCATCAAGCCACACCCACCACCTAAGCTACACCCACAGAACTGGTTGTTAAAAAATTTGAATCCCACCCCTGAGTTCAGCTGGAAGCATTCTAAGATAGATCATGTACACTCAGTTTATTAACTTCTACAACTCTGTCTATCCAACCAATTTGACCTGACATCTATCTACTCTGTTTGTATATAAATATAGTTAGCAGGTAAAGTCAATAACAAAGTTAAACTTCAAAGCCCTCTATTAACAATCTATTGTTGTATTTCATTCACAGAAAGTCCATAACAGCTTCTACTCTACCATATTAAACCACCACAATCTCTGTCTCTGGTCTGTCCAGGGTCAAATATACTTATTTGATTGTTAATAATAAGGTTTTCCTTTAACTGGAATCTTTCCCAAGAATTGGATTTCATTTCCCCAAAATAAAAAGTTTCTGTTATAGATATCATAGCAGCATTTGTTTTTTTAAAAAAACCTCCCACAGATTGAAACACATCTTTTAACATTTGTTTTCCAGTTAAATATAATGTTTATTCCCCAATCCCCATCATTTTTCTTAAGAAAAGTCCAGTTCATCACTCATCAGTTCTATCAACCCTAAGTCTTTAGAATCCATGTCCATGTCTATAACAAGCCTGCAGTTTCCTTCTCCTTCAAATCTGCCACCAACAAATTAGATCCCAATCCATCCAATTTTAAGTCCAGTTTAACTGCTATTACTTGTATCTAGGTATTATCTTTAGATTGATTTAAAATCATTGTTACTTTATCACAATTTTATTTTTCAATTTGAACTTATAGGTTGAAAAGCATTTTCCCCTGAAAGGCTTCCCAAAGGGCTTTATCCTCAAGTTGATGCATTATTTGCATTTTTATATACTCCAAGACTCTCCTACAACTGAGCTTTTATAACTAAGCATAAACAGTTCCTCTCAAGGATAGGAGAATTAGATGTAGCATAACAAAATGACCCCAAAGAAGGTTGAGATAATATTTCCCACAATAGAAATGAATAGAAATAAATGAAATTCCTATCAAAGGTTAAAAAAAAAATAAGACTAGAGCTTTTAAAAATTAATAGAATGTAAAATCCTTGTGGGGAAATCCAGTGAAATGTAATTCAAATCAGATCATTTTCACTACCCAGGAAATCACCAATGACTTCCATACAGAGAAAGCAAAAATGATTCTTAACAGCAAAATAAAGCAGTAAAAAATGCCAAAAATTCATGTTAAAATCCAGTAAGGGGATAGAATAAATCAGCATTCAACCAGTTGATTAACATTTAAAGATAAGAATCAAAATGAAGAAGAAAAATTCAAAATGTATAGTTAAAACCAAGGCATGCTTAAAACAAACAGCTGAAAGAAAAAGATAGAGAACCAATCTTCTAGCCATTCCTACCAAAAATTGCAACTGTTGAGATTCCACTTCCCAGATAGGTCTACCATCATCCAAGGGCCATCTTGAGCCATTCCAAATTGCTCCCATGCCCTCAAAGAACCAGCTTTGGCAGCAAAATCAGCTGTTAGTCCACAGGAAAAAAAGATCATCCTGCTTAGCATACCATTTTCAGAGGACCCAAAATTAATTTTAAAATCTTATTGTAAAAGTTTTAAAATTCTAATTTTATCTTTATTTATCTAAAATATCTAATTTTATTTAGTCCATTTATAACTTTCCAAGATGAGAATTGTAGTTACCTTTTTGCTGTTTACTTAAGTTTATAGTTAAAATTTTCTTTCATTTGGAATTATGTGAATCTGCTGACCTATGAACACTGATGTTTTCACTGTTGTCATTCCAAAGGTCTCTAATACCTTACAAGTAGTTAATGAGCAGTCAGAAGTAGTTATTTTCTAAATGTAATTCTTCTTCTTCCATGTCTAGATCAAACTTTAAAATGCCAAAATGAAGCTACCTTCTTGACTCTATTCTTGGCTTTGGTGATTGACCAAAAATAAGTCATTATCGGTACATATTTCTGGTAGTTACTGTCAGCTTTGGAAGCTATATTAGCACCAAAAGCTTCCATGCTGCCACATTCTTGAGCCTGGGAAGATGGGAGGGGGGAATTGCATGGAGCATATGTAGCAGACATAATAGCATTCTTCTCTAGAGTCAAGGTCATGTTGTTCCTGCACCTGGCTGAGGAGGAGTAGAGGGGACGTCTCAAGTTGGCATGGATAGTGATTGGGGCATGTGATGGAATGATGGGGGCAAGGGGCGGATTTGTAATATTTTCCTTATTGGAGGGAGGGAAACCCGGAACTTTCAGATTCGGGATTTCCCAGATGTGCCAGTTTACTACTCTAATAAAAGGGAACTTTGAGAATATGTCTGGTTCGGAGTTACATACCCGCACATGGAACGGGCTCTGTATCTCTCCACATTCACATAGTGTGTTGTCACTAAGAGCCTCCAATTGAGCATATTGGTTTTACATTTAGACACTTCAATTCTCTACCTATTTAAATGTGATTAAAAAGTGAGGATTGCAAACTTAAGTGTTCCACTTCATTTATGAGCAAGATGGCTAATCCCATCATAGTTTAGTCCTCAGAAAATTTGCAGAAAACTGCTGTCCTGAAGTCTCCTTGCAGGAAGCAGCTGTCCAGAATATACAGTAGTACATTGGGTGATCTTTCATCCTCTCCTTATGTGGAGAGATTCCTAGGAACACATTTGCCATAGTTTTCAATTTGCTATGTATCCCCTGGAAATCACTGAGTTTACATATTCTTAAACAATATGATTAATTTGGTTTTCATTTAGTGAGATATATAAATGAAAATTTGCAAAATATGATTTATGAATTAGAGTGTAATGTTAATTTGAATAATTGTGGTTTATTTACAAGTTATAAACAAACTATGGTTTAGCACAATTTGTAATCACTCTCTATTGTTTTCTTTTTTAAAAAAAATTGCAAGAAAGCCAAAAATTAGTTTTTCTTTGAAAATATTTGCCAAATGTAAAAATCAAACAAAATTGGGCTAGATATGTACATGCTAAGCTTTTTAAATTTTATTTTTAGATATGGCTGTTCACTTTAGTTGACTTCATATCATTTTGTAGCCTCCATATGACTGAACATTTGTTTTATTGCATCTTACAGTTTATGATGAGGAAATTATGCTAAATTACCCAGGGGAATGGTTGTGATTAAACTATTTGTTGTTGTTTCCTAAACTAAATTAACTTATTCCCCCAAAGAACCATACCTGGAATGTAGATATAATGTTCTCATATATTTCTCAAATGATTGGAATCTGACGAAGGGACAGCTGTATTCTCTCTCTCTCCCTCCCTCCCTCCCTCCCTCCCTCCCTCTCCCCCCCTTCTCTTTCTCCATCTTTAGTTTGTTGGATAAAATTTTGGGCTGCCTTGCAAATCTAAGCTTATGATTTAGACCACTTACATAGATCTGGTTTTGTTCCTGATAAACTGGCAGAAGCATTAAAACTCCTTTCTTTGCAATGCTGAGTTTGTATGAAGCATCAGATCTTCTCAAATGAAGTCCACTTCACATACAAAAAACTCAGCAACACACATACACCCATCCCACCCACAAGGTTCTCCCAAACTTTTAGTTCTTTGGAACTTTGGAGACACAAATGTGACTGAATCCTTAAAATACAAGATTTCCCCTTGGATAAATTGCTTTCATATTATTTTCTAGACAGACTGTTATATCATACAAGTCTTTAGAAACAGTCATATCTTACCATAATTTATAAAATAAAGAAAATATGGTCAGGATTTCTTAAGTTGTAGTAATAAAAACTGTAATAATAAAAACTTAGCATGCTTAATTTTATTCTTACAACTCTATGGGGCTCAACATGTCCATAATTGTTATTGTATGAGGAGACCTCATGAGGAATCTAAGTAGTCAAAGAGTAGAAGGAGTCTGATAACATCTTTTCAGAGAAACATGTTTTATCAAAAAACATATTACTTATCAGATTCCTTCTGCTTTTTCACATAATTGCCAAGTTACTCTTAAATGCTGAAGTCTGAATCCATCCCTTTAGAATGGCATCTTAACAGATGGTATACAGAAGCAATCTTTTCAATAAAACCAGGTAGACAGAATTTTAATGGGTGTGAATCCTGTTTGCTGCTTGCCTTTTCTATATAATTACCTTGTCGCAAAGTTTTGTTTTGAATCACTGCTTATATTCTGAGGGATGCTCAACTTAAACTGAATTAGAACTAGTCATATATACAGTGAACCTACTGAAAACAGTGGGATTTAAATTAAGCATGACTAACTCGGCACAAATCCCAAAGATTTCAGTGGGCCTACTGACTGCAATTACATCCAGTTTAAAGGGTTTTTTAAAATGCACTCCATAAATGCCAATACAGTTTTAATGATCAGTTCTGAAAATCGGTCCTAAACCCCCTCTTTAAATATTTCCCTAAACTAGAGCGGATGATGATTCCAACTGGGACTGCACACTGACCTATTCTGATATGCTTTCTCCTTTTGCTGATTGAAATTATGGTCTGAAAGGAGTTTTGTGCACGTGCGTTCAGCAAAATATTTGACAAAGTGTCCCATGACATTCTGAATAGCCAATTAATTAAATATAAACTAACTAGTACAATTTTTTTTTTTTTTTGAAAAAGGGCTGGTTCAAAAATTGTACTCATAGAGTGCTAATGAATGATTCCTCATTAAATACAATAAGGTATTATGTGAGTTGCCACAAAGATCTACCCTGGGCGTTGTAGACTTCAGAGTTTTTCAAACAGATTTGGATGAAGTTATAGACAGAATGTTTATCAAATATGCAGTGACACAGAATAGGGTGGAGTACCCTCCAAGAAATAAATAACATTCAAAATAATCTTGATACTTTGTAGCAATTGGCTGAAAATAACATAATGAAATTTAACAGAGACAAATGCAAAATTCTCTATTTAGAAAACCGAAATCAAATGCACATGTATAGGATTGGGGATACTTGGCTTGGTAACAGTATTTATGGAAAAAAATCTTGGCACAACAGTTGGTAACTAATTTAATATGAGTCAGCAGTATGCTGTGGCAGCAAAAACTAGTAAATGCAATTTTAGGCTGCATGAATCACAGACGTATGGTTTCCAAATCTCAGGCAGTAATTGTTCCACTTTATTCTGCATTTGTTAGATCCCAGTTAGCATCACTATGTTTAAGAAGACTTCAAACAAGAACCATTTCAGAGAAGTGCAACAAGGATGACTAGAGCACCAGAAATGTAATTTTAAGAAGAGAAATATACATAGAAGAGAATACACAGAAGGAAAATTGTCAAGACTGTTCTCAATAATCTCAGCAGGCAGGACACAAAATAATTAAATTCAGTTATTGGAAAGCAGATTCTGATTTGCTGATCAAAAATGCTTTGTAATAGTAGAACAATTGAGTGATGGAAGAAGTATCTGGGTGTGTTCAAAGAGAAGTTTTGCAGTCGTCTCTCTGGGATTTTTGCACTGAGGATGGGGTCAGTTTAAAAGAGCTTTTTAACACTAGGATTTTTAATGCTAGGATTCTTTTTAACGCTAGAATTCTTAGATTAAATGTAAAAGTAATGTCCCATTCACCATGCTTTCTTTCATAACACTCAATACACAAAAATGGCATAGTTAGCTGGCAAAGACACAACAAACAGGATAGTGATGGAGAAAGACATTTAAACACTGATGAGTTTAAATATTTTGCTGCCTGAGTTGAATGAAAAATACCCTCTCTTTCTTGTTGGATGCTTTTGGATTTTACACAGTTATTGCAAAGATAAAAATGAGAATCCCTTTATCTCTTAGAAGAGAGGCAAGATATAAATATAATAGACAAAGATGAATAGATGATCTGGTAAAACCACAATTGCGTGTCTTTGCATGACTTGCTGGGATTGTAGGATATGATTTCCAGATCAACGAAACCTTGGGAAATTTTAAGGCTTGTTTTATTTGTTTATTATTCAATTTATGTAGCCAACCTCTTAAAGCTGGATGGCAGAGCAACATACAATTAAAATAACAACAACACATATAAGAGCTGTAATGGCGCATTGATTAGAATTTAGTATTGCAGACTAAACTCTGCCAACTGCCAGCAGTTCAATCCTGATTGGCTCAAGATTGACTCAGTCTTCCATCCTTCCAAAGTCAGTAAAATGAGGACCCAGATTGTTGGGGCAATATGCTGACTCTGTAAACTGCTTAGAGAGGGCTGTAGAGCACTATAAAGTGGTATATAAGTCTAGCTGCTATTGCTATTGCTACACACAAATCCAAACCCAATCATAAAACATAATAAAGCATAAAATACATCTTGAAAAAAGGAATTTAATGATCAGAAGAATAACAATCAGAAATGTTTACAAATGATCCTGATTTTTATGGAAAAAGTCCTCTTTTGACTTGGAAGTTTTTTGTAACTATAGTCCAAATTCCAGTCTTTCCCAATGAACTTAAGTATGATATGATTCTTAGCTACTGGTCATATCTGCCAAAAAGCTTTCAGAGAATTTCCTCACCATATTACAAATTGTATGAGTTATATGAAAAACTGGGAAATGATTCAACTAGCAGCTTTGGGTTAATTTGTAGATCTTAATAATGACTTTTTATTTCATGTATTATTGTAATATTGGGCTGTCTTGCTACAAGAATGCTTCCTGGTATAAAATAACAAATATTTGCAAACAAGCCAGCCAATAATGAGGCAGTAGAAAAAGTACCCATGCCCTTCCCTACTGCATACAAAGAGGTAGGAACATATTGGATGTAATGGCAGTGCAAAAACCAAAGGTCCCCAGCCTGTGCTCTATGCCCAAATAAGCCTATGCCAAGAAGTTCTGATTAAATTTAGATTAGAAATTCATGTATTGAAACAGACATGAGTTGATCTGAGCTTGGGATCTGATGGCTGTTAAGTATGGTCGGTGGGTCCCATAGAAAGACGAGGCTCGAGTAGTGAACAACAGCTCTTTATTTAGCCAATAGATTCTGAGACAACAGCCCTAGCCGCGGCAGCTCTTTTTATAGAGCTGGCCGCGGCTAGGTAGCCAATGACAGGTTTTTGAGCTTGCCGCGCTTGGTTTTGCCCAATCGCGGCAACCCCCATACGAGCCAATCAAGAGTGCTTTACAACGTCCAATCACGGCTTGGCTCTTCCGGACCAATAGGAATGCAGGCCTACAAGCCTGCTAATATGGAACAATGGCCAAATCACTTTATTGTGAATTACTTCAAGACTGAATCTGCAAAAGATGTCTTCATAGGCTACAATGGGGGATGTGATGAATACCCTAGAACAGGGGTGTCAAACTCAAGGCCCACTGGTTAGATCTGGCCTGGAGAGTGTTTAGATCTGGCCCTCAGGGCCGGCCGGAAAACAGCAAAGGACTGGCCCATGGTGCTTTTGCCAGCGAGAATGGAGCTCAGGGACCATGTGCCGCTCCTCTGCATCCCATTTTTGGCTGCAACAGCCTCCTGCAGTCCTCTGCCAGCTCCATTTTCACTGACAGAGGGCTATCAAAACAAACTAAAAACAAAACAAAAGGAGAAATGTTTCCCCTTTTGCATTTGAGCATGCAAGAAGGGAGAGGAGAGGAGAAAGGGAAAGAGGAAAGAAAAAGAAGGAAAGATGGGAAAAGAGCAAGGAAGGAAAAACAAGGAAAGAGAAGAAGAAAGCAGAAAGGAGAATGAAGAGGGAAGGAAAAAGAAGTAAAGGGAAAAAGGAAGGAAGGAGATTAGAATGAGAGTGAGGGACTTTCTCAGAAAATTCCTGCCCTAGCATTTGGCCATCACAGGTGCCCCCGACACGAGTCCCATGTTAAGCCCTCCATGGCCATGCCCACTCCAGCACACCCACCATGGCTATGCCCACCTCCAGCCCTCCAAGGACAAACACAACCCTAATGTGGCCCTCAATGAAATTTGATCTAACAAACATTAATAACAGAACATTATGTTTGATAGAACATAAATAACAGAGAACCTATAGGAAGCAAGAAATAACTGCCACATAATATAATTTAGGAAATATTTAACTCACATGGAATAATATATAAATTTTAATTGGGGGTTTTTTTGTTTTTTTTTTTTTGTTTTTTTTTTTTTTTTTGTTTTTTTTTTTTTTTTTTTTTTTTTTTTTTTTAATTAAATTATTTTTTAAAAAAAAAAAAAAAAAAATTACACCGCCGCGCTATATGGATACATCTTTTTGAAAAAAAAAACCAAAATTCTAGCCCAATTTTTTCCATTTAAAAAATTAAATTATTAAACTCAAACCAAATTCACAGTCACGCGGATGGGGTCAGGGCGTTTCTACTGTTCTGTCCTTTTTTTTTTTTTTTTTTTCAGTCTGATGTATTCAAACTTCATCTGCATTACTATTTTAATGTTCTAAGAAGTTTTCTTCTGTTGGGCTTTGAAAGTAGCTGGGGTAACTTTTGGTGTACAGAACTAGTTCTTTGTTTGCCTGACTACCCTCTCTCATTTACTCTCACCTTTACTCTCATATTCACATGTATATAATAATATCTTCAAGATAAATGTAATTAGTAATCTAATAACCCAGATTCTAAATAGATTGGTCTGGCAGAAATACCAGCATGTCTATCCCACCAGGTGATTGGAAAATATATTCAACTTAATAATTTTCAATTTAAGGTCACCTCAAATTTTCTCCACCACATATTATAAATTAAATAGTTCAAAATTGATTTGTACATTGATACCGGATATAATTATTATGAGCTCTAGGCTGTCCTCCTACACATAAAATATAAACAGTCCTCCTACACATAAAATATAAACAGAATGATGCCCATCCTTGCTGTTGCTGAAATGGAGGCATCTTGAATTTAAGAATTTGAGGAAAATGCACAATTATCTCAGAATGAAAACTGACAGAAAATATGGTTCTTCAAACAGACAAAAACATGGGCACTAATTTCTATAATGTCTAACTAAATTCTGAAGATAATTGATTATTGGACTTCAACTCACTTGGTGTAGTCATACCAAACTTATAACAATACTTGCTGTTTAGGTTGATTACTTTCCTCGATGACTGATGTTGACTGATGTGCTTGCACCTCTGTGATAGTAGCTTTCTCACTAAATCTATCTTCAGTGATGTGGTTCAAAATTCAGTAAGTGCCACGATCACTAAAATTCTGTTCTTTTTCCTTCCCATGAATAGTCTATTACCTCAATAAGAACCATGTTCCTAAAAGCTACTGGTATGGCTTAGATTTGTTAGAGCAAATGTGATTATTTTATTATTGCAAGCTGTTTAAAATCTCCAGCAACTTAACATTGTCATCTGAAACCATTCTTTTATCATCAGCAAGCCTGTCCAATGTTTTACAAAACAAAAGGAAAGGTCAGCTAAGAAGGTCTATAAAAATAAAAATCTAAAGTACATCAAATATTTTGAGACAGTGGCTGAAATGAAAAGCATGGTCTGTAAAGGGCAGCCATGAAATAGCACCAAAAACTTCAGATCCCTAAGAATACTGGACACTATTATTGCTGTAATGCAAGATCTAGGTGATATAAGTCAATCAGTTTGAAAAAAATATAAACTTAAATACTTACTATTCTTGAATGCCCATTTTTTTCAAGGAACCTGAGGTTGGATTGAGTATAAGGGCTGCTTCTGCCATTACGATAGTTGAGTAATTTGTCTCAAATTGTAATAGTGTAGGTTTGTGGAAGCAGTAATATGAGTAGCTATCTGAATGTCTTCAACTAATGCAACATAGCATAAGATATTCTAAGCAGTCTGTCCTGAACATGCTAGCCAGATGCTTTCAGGTGAAAATTCACCCTAAGTGTTGATACTAACTGAATCAGCTTCTGTAGGTGGAGGAGCCATCTTGTGCTACTTAGACAAATAGTGAATATTTCCATTATACAAGATAACTCAACTCATATCTGCTTCCCCTAATTTAATTGGAGGTATAGAGATTGCAGCCATACCTACCTCACCCACTCTTTCCTTTCAGGCAACTCTGCAAGGTAAGTGCAGTCGTGCCAGGCTCATCCTATGAAACATTCTTGCCAAATATTTGCTGCCATGCAGAAGATGACATTCTGCAGATAAATTTGATAAGCATGGTTCTCTTGGACATAAAAAAAGCCTGAAAGTGAAAGCAGCCTCTATTCTGATTATTTCATATGCAGACCTGAAACAGATACTCACAGATCATTCTCTGACACTTAGGAAGTAATGGTAAAACCTTGGATGTCTGCTGTTTGGGCACATTTTTCTCAGATGGAATGGAGGATTCTGTAAGTGATTAGCAGTTTCCAGTTCCCAACATGTGTATCCACAGCTCACCAACCAGGAAACTGATCAGAATGCACTGGCCACTTAAGCATTTCTACTTGCATCTTAAGTAACCCAATTGTCAGTAATAATTATTTCAGCATTATTAACATTGCAAAGGAAGTGTGCCCCAGCACCATGGTTAAGGAAATCCCTTTTCAAAGAATTCCTTTCCACAGAAAAAATCCACTGCCTTTTAAACAGTCTTATTTAATTTAGATCAGAAGTTACACTGAGCGTATGATAGTTGCTGAAGTCGTATTTCCTGCAATCAAGTTTGGTGCGATTAACATTGAATTTGTATCTATTGTGTGCTCTTGTGTTGTTATGGTTGAAGCTGAAGTATTCATTAACATGTAGGACATTGCAATGTATGATTTTATATACTATAATTAGATCGGACCGAAGGCGGCGTAATTGTAGGTTTTCTAGGTCTAGAATTTCGAGTCTGGTGGCATAAGGTATTCTGCAAGGAGTAGAGGAGTGGAGAACTCTTCTTGTGCAATATTTCTGGACTTTCTCAACTGTGTTAATATCAAATACGTAATGTGGGTTCCAGACTGATAACCTGTATTCAAGTATTGGTCTAGCAAATGTTTTGTATGCTCTAGTTAGTGGTGTAATATTACCAGAGAAAAAGCTACGTAAGATTAGGTTAACAACTCTTAATGCCTTTTTGGCTATGTAGATACAGTGGGCTTTAGCACTTAGGTCATTAGAGATGAGTACTCCAAGATCCTTGACAGAGTTTGGATAATCAACAAGGTCTTGACTATTCAGCCTGTATTTTATTTTCTGATTTCTTTTGCCAATATGTAGGACAGAGCATTTATTTGTTGAAATTTGAAGTTGCCATTTGTTTGACCATTCTGATACATAGTCGAGGTCTTTTTGAAGGCTAGCAGTATTGTCGGTGGTGTTGAATAGCTTTACATCATCAGTGAAGAGAACGCAGTTGCTCTTGATATGATCACAGAGGTCATTTATGTAGAGTATGAAAAGAGTTGGTCCTAGAACACTGCCTTGGGGGACACCACTGTTGACAGGTACAGAATTTGATAGGACGCTCCCAATTTTGACCATTTGTTGTCTGTTTGACAGGAATGCTTCTATCCACTTATGCAGGTGTCCAGAGATACCATAAGATTTTACTTTTAGGAGTAGTTTGTCGTGTACCACTGAATCAAAGCCTTTACAGAAGTCTTTGTAGATTGCATCTATTGCTTTGCCCTGATCGAGTTGTGTAGTCCATATGTTTTGCAGTGTAAGAGTTGCAGATTACATGATAGTTTTTTCCTGAAACCAAATTGTTTATTAGAGAGTAGGTTGTTTGTTTCTAAGTGGAGGATGATGGATTGGTTAATAATTGATTCCATGACTTTACAGGTGACGCAGCATAAAGAGATTGGTCTGTAATTTTCAACTAGGCTAGAGTCTCCCTTTTTGGGGATGGGGATGACCGTGGCTTGTGACCATAATTTTGGCAAGGAGCTGGTCCTGAAAGATTTTTCAAAGATTATGCTAAGAGGTTTTGCTATGGCAGTGGATAGCTTTTTAAGAAGTAGGCACATATTCTGTCCTGTCCAATAGATAGAGATGGTTTTAGATTGCGTAGTGCTTTTTCAACATTGTCTTCTGTAAAATCGATATGTATTAGATCATTGTAGTTGTCTGTGGTTCGACTAGGAAATACTGGCCATGATCCATTGCTGTTTACAAATACTGAACCAAAGAATGTGTTAAAGAGGTTGGCTTTAATAGTGTGGTCATTGCAGTTTTTACCATTAGGTCCTAGGGGTGGGATGGACCTTGAGTATTTTAGTTTGTTATTTACAAAATTGTAGAAAGCGCGGGTGGAATTGGTGTGTAGAAAGTTTTCTTCTTGTTTAATGTGATAATTGGTGCATTCAGTTTTTATCTGGTGGCATAAATTTTTGTATCGGCTTTTGAAGTTGGCAATGTGACCAGATTTGTTTTTCCACCAAAATGATCTCTTTTTGGATTGAAGCTTCCTTATTGTTTTGAGTAATTTGTTTTTTCTGGTTTGGGGAGTTGTTATTGGTACATATAGTTTGATGACTCTTTTGACTTCATGTAAAAATATGTTGTAATGGTCTTCAATAGTATTGCATCCAGTGAATAGAAATTGCCAATCAAGAGATGAGAGATTGTTGTCTATAAGATCATAGTTGCCTTTTTTGAAGTTATAATTGGGGATCCCATTGTTATGATTATTTTTGTGTGGACGTATGTTGAGACAAAAGTCATGTTGTGGTCATCATTGGAAAAGGGTTCTTTAATTTGTATTCCATAAATTGAATTCAAACTATTGCAGAAGATGAGATCGAGGCAGTTGTTAAGTCTAGTATTGTTGGTTACTAGGTTATTTCAGTAATACTGCAATCACATAGAAAACTTTGTCTTCAATGGGGAAAGTGTCTTTACTCAAAACAGATTATACAATCAATGGAATGCAAAAGATGAAAATAGCTCAGGGGTGGGATCCGACAGGGTTAACTACCGTTTTGGTGATTTATGAGGTTCAGTGATCTACGATGTGCTTCCCTGCATGCTGCGTGACACCTGTAAATCGTCATCAGCTTGCTGCCTGGACAGCTGAACAGCACTGAGTGCAGAGAAACAGCCTTTGAAAAAGCACTTTTTTCCTGCTTTTTCAACCTCAGCTGCTGTGCAAGGCACAGCTGCAGTTGAAAAAGCAGGAAAAAAGTGCTTTTTCAAATAAAGGTCAGGTAAGAACCCAGGCGGGTGGGTGGGCCAAAACATCAGCAGACATAGAACCGGTTCTACAGAACTGGACAGAACCGGTAGAATCCCACCCCTGAAATAGCTGTATATCTTGCATGCATGGCTGCAATTCTAATTGGTCATTATTAATGACCAATGCAACATGGTAAGACTACGCTGCTTCTAGGAACTTCTATTCGTCATCCTTTTCTTATAAGAGACAAGGACTAGCACAACAGTTGTGAGGTGCGGGGAGGAATAGAATAGAAGAGTTGGAAGGGACCTTGGAGGTTTTCTAGTCCAACCCCCTGCTTAGGCAGGAAACCCTATGCCATTTCAGACAAATCGAGGGCTTAGGGCTCTGCCCTGGGTTTGTGATGATCAACAATTTTATCAATAATTTGGCTGGAGGAATTGAGGGAGATATAACATTTGTAAATGCCATAAAACTAGAAGGGTGGCTGCAGAAGAAACAAGTTGCTTTGGAAGAAATAAGTTTTAAAAGATCTAGACAAATAAGAAAATATTTAGTAATAGCCTTTATTGTACATCATGTATACAACGAAATTCGTTTAGCCTCAACTGGTGCTATCAATAGCAGAAAATACAATACAACATGAATAGTATAGAGCGGTGGTGGCTAAACTTTTTGGGTTCCTGTGCCAAAAATTGTGTGCACGCATGCACTCGCGTGCCAGCACCCAGAAGGCAATGTGTGTGCCCCCCTCCATGAGCAATCCCTACCACCACCAACCCCTTACCTGCACTGCATCTCCTAGCTGATTTTTGGCCTCCCAGAGCTTGAGGAAAACTTCTGCTGCCTTTGCAGGCCAAAAAATGGGCCTGTTTCATCACTTCCAGTATTTCCGGAAATATAGGAAGTGATGAAACGGGCCTATTTTTTGGCCTGCAAAGGCTTTCCTCAAGCCTCTGGGAAGCTGAAAAAAGCCTCAAACAGGCCGAAAATCAGCTGTAAGATGCGTGCATGCGCAGTGAGGTAAGTTTGCCTGCAGTTCGCAGTGCTGGCACAAATGGCTTTAATGCTTTAATGCCATTTGTGACGGCACCTGTGGCATGTGTGCCATAGATTCACCATCACAGGTATAGAGAATAATCCCTATATAAGCAATTGGGAGAAAATAAAAGAAAACTAGTCATAACAGAAAATAAAAGACAACATGGATAATATAGAGAATAATCCCTATACAACCAATTGGGGGGAAAACACTAGTCATACGTTTCCATATGTACTTGGAGTGATTGTAATTGTGTTTAGAAGTCTAGCAGCCCATGGGTAGAAGCTGTTTTTAAGCCTGTTTGTCCGGCTGGCTACCCTTCAATGTCTTCTTCCCAATGGTAAAAGTGAAAAGAGACACTGGCCAGGGTGTGAGTCATCCCCATTTGTAGCTTGGGATTGAACTATGGGGTTCTTGGTGCTCTCTGAGTTCAGTTGTTTGCTTGACTACACGGGTGATGTTACCTAGCCTGGTAACATAATGTCTGCAAGCAAACAACCAAGATCATTAAACACCAAGGACCCCACAGAACTAGACAGACTTGAATAGTAGGATGAAACGAATAGATAAAATGTATACATGAAGAAATGTATAGTTTTATAGTCTGATTAGGAAACATGAAAGACCCAAGAATAGGATGGGGGAGACCAAACTTCCTAGTAGAATATGTGAAAAGGATTTGGATATCTTCATTAACCACAAGGATGAACCAGCAACATGATGAAATTGTTAAAAAGGCAAATTCTGTCTTGAGGTGCATTAACAAGAGTATTGAATCCTGATCTGAACTAATTGTTCTGCTCTACTGTGTCCTGATCAGACTCCACTTGCAATAGTGTGTCCAGTACTGGATACCACCATTCAAAACCATAGTGACAATTTGAAGCAACTTTTCTGGGGGGGAGGGGGCTACATGATGAAGGTCCTAGAAACTAATCCCCATTAAAATTGTTAAGGGATCAGGTATGTTTAGCCTACAGAGGGATAAGAGAGAGAGGTGTTATACAGTCTTCAACTATCTGAAGATTTTCACATAGAAGTGGTAGTAGATTTATTCTCTATTGCTTCAGAGAGTTAAAATTACAAAGAAAGAGGTTGAATGGTCATCTATCAGAGGTGCTTTAATAGATCCTGCATGAACATAGCATTGAAATAGATAACTTATAAGAATCCTTCTCAGTATATGAATCTATAAAACAATCAATAGAATCAAGTTAGGACCAAACAAACCTATTTCAATCCAGTTTATCAGTTTCACCTACACCACAGTCAGACATGCTCATCTGGAAAACAGCCACAGAATGCATGTTTGCAATTCTAATTGTCCCTGAGAGATGGACCATTTTCAGAATAATCAGCACTCTTTTAAAATTTGGGGTGGAGATCCTTACAATGGAATGGGATGGGACGGGACAAGATAGATATAAGCAGACAATATTCAGAGATTAAAGGGTTTTTTTTTTGTCCTGGGATTCTCATATTCATAGATTTATTTATATATGACAGATTTGTGAGTTCCAAATGGAAATTATCACTGAACAGGGATTCTCCATCTGCTGTTCAATATGCACTTATGTACTTCACATGTGCTGCTTGCCATTTTTAACTGATCAAAATGGCATAAAACAAGATTAGAATCAAAAGATCAAATGGAATTCCCTGATGTCACCCTTTAAGAGTTTCAGGTGGGGATAAAGCAAAGCCTGTAACTCTATACCTTGTGATGTCCAAATTGTGACCGTTGCATAGGAAATCTCCTTTCTCTCTTATAGCCCCCAATGGACTTTCACTGATGAATGAATGGGCCATCTGTTTAATCTCATGATTAACATATGTGGTATGTAGTCACAAATGTTTTCTCCTCAATCTAGATTGGCTACCTTTTTCAACATTCAAGTCCAACAGCATAATCCTATTAGTAAGGGATAATGTAATAATGATAAATTCCATAATTCATTATGTGTTTTTCAACCCCTTGAGACTCTGAATAATGGTTAGTTTCAGACAAATATTTGAAATGTAAATTACACCCAAACCTAGATAATAATTCTTTAAAATCCTCTATGGCTGATAAGAATAGTGTCAGAGTAACCATGATTACTCTTTTCATGAAACAACATGATACTGCTTCCTCAGGCAGTAATTTATGATCATACTACCTTAGATTTAAATATTGTTAAAACCACAACAAAGCATTAATTTCCCCCCCCCATTCCTGGGACTTAGTCTCTTAGGTCAGAGTTTGAGGGGAGAATTAATAAGATCACAAAGTCATGTTCTGATATACCATTTTTATACTGAGCACCTATACAATTGATTTAGAATTGTGCATAATAATTAATGGGCACCACAGAGCTTTTGATAGTACTTATGTTTGGGCTCTACATACAACTCTGATTACTTAATAATGTTGCTGGCCATGTGGCCACAAGAAACCTGTTTTAAAACATCTGCACCCTCTAAGCATATCACAAATAGATTTAAGGAGCTATTAAATACAAAAGTAATCCCATGTGCCTCTAATATAAGGATTTCCAAGTGTGTGCTGTAGAATCTTAATAGGAATTCTAACCTGTCTTGTCAGTTTATAGTTGACCAGACATGTGTATATATATCCCATAATTTCCTGCAACTTGTTGGTTTTTTCAAAACAAAAATCTTTACAGGTTGATGTGAAGAAGAATGGTATCCTTTGTCATAGGGGATATTCAATATAGTTTGATGTAAATTGAACTCTAATATATCTAGTGGGCACCAGACTTCCTACCCCTATGGTAAATAGTATCTGAAGGTAGCAAATCTGGAAAAGATTGTCCAGGCCTAAGATGATCAACTCTTATTGGAGTTATTTCAGATCTCCCAAGCACAAGTCTTTCCTAGCAAAGCTCCTTGAAAGCTTCAGATTAGCTCCCAACATGGCAGCGGACGGCGCCCCTCATCCTCCTTTTTTTCTTTTTTTAAAAAAATTAAAAAGAAAAAATTAATAATGATAATAAAAAGATTGTATACTGATAAATTGACAAAAGAAAAAGCAAAATGCCAGCTTCTAAGATTTTCTTTATTTCTAAGAAAGTATTGGGTTACAAGGTTTCTTAGAAAAATATTTGTAGTATTGATTATGTTTATTATAAGAAAAACAGCAGCTAAATAATATTAATCTTGCAGACAGCTCTGCCTCCTTTCTCACCAAACCTGGAATATGCAGATGATGAGAGCATGATCCCTGAGCAGTCATTCCATTAAAGATAAGACTCAAGTGAAGAAACATCTAGAACTACAGTAAATAAAAACACATTTTTCCAGAGGCAAAAACCATCTCATTTTAAAAATGTGTTTTTATAGGTAAACCAATTTTTTTTTAAATTGTATTCTGTTAATGCAAGAGTTTAATAGCCTATTTGGTTCTCTTATAATTGGAATACAGAAGATATGATTTAAAAGGTCTTTCCATTTTTATCCTTTCATATATGATCTTATAAACAACGATCTCTCATCCCTTGATTGGCAATTTCTATTCACTGGATGCAATATTGTAGAAGACCATTACAACATATTTTTACTTGAAGTCAAAAGAGTCATCAAACTATATGTACCAATAACAACTCCCAAAACCAGAAAAAACAAATTACCCAGAACAATAGGAAGCTTCAATCCAAAAAGAAATCACAGAAAAACAAATCTGGTCACATTGCCAACTTCAAAAGCCAATACAAAAATTTATGCCACCAGACAAAAACTGAATGCACCAATTATCACATTAAACAAGAAGAAAACCTTCCACCCGCACTTTCTACAATTTTGGAAAAAACAAACTAAAAGACTCAAGGTCCATCCCACCCCTGAAAGGACCTAATGGTAAAAACTGCAATGACCACACTATTAAAGCCAACCTCTTTAACACATTCTTTGGCTCAGTATTTGTAAACAGCAATGGATCATGCCCAATATTTCCTAGTCGAACCACAGACAACTACAATGATCTAATACATATTGATTTTACAGAAGACAATGTTGAAAAAGCACTACGCAATCTAAAACCATCTCTATCTATTGGACAGGACGGAATATGTGCCTACTTCTTAAAAAAGCTATCCACTGCCATAGCAGAACCTCTTAGCATAATCTTTGAAAAATCTTTCAGGACCAGCTCCTTGCCAAAATTATGGTCACAAGCCACGGTCATTCCCATCTTCAAAAAGGGAGACCCCAGTCTAGTTGAAAATTACAGACCAATCTCTTTATGCTGCGTCACCTGTAAAGTCATGGAATCAATTATTAACCAATCCATCATCCTCCACTTAGAAACAAACAACCTACTCTCTAATAAACAATTTGGTTTCAGGAAAAAACTATCATGTAATCTGCAACTCTTACAATGCAAAAACATACGCACTACACAACTCGATCAGGGCAAAACAATAGACGCAATCTACAAAGACTTCTGTAAAGCCTTTGATTCAGTGGTACACGACAAACTACTCCTAAATGTAAAATCTTATGGTATCTCTGGACACCTGCATAAGTGGATAGAAGCATTCCTGTCAAACAGACAACAAATGGTCAAAATTGGGAGCGTCCTATCAAATTTTGTACCTGTCAACAGTGGTGTCCTCCAAGGCAGTGTTCTAGGACCAACTCTCTTCATACTCTACATAAATGACCTCTGTGATCATATTGAGCAACTGCGTTCGCTTTGCTGATGATGTAAAGCTATTCAACACCACCGACAATACTACTAGCCTTCAAAAAGACCTCAACTATGTATCAGAATGGTCAAACAAATGGCAACTTCAAATCTCAACAAATAAATGCTCTGTCTTACATATTGGCAAAAAAAATCAGAAAATAAAATACAAGCTGAATGGTCAAGACCTTGTTGATGATCCAAACTCTGTCAAGGACCTTGGAGTACTCATCTCTAATGATCTAAGTGCTAGAGCCCATAGCCAAAAAGGTGTTAAGAGTTGTTAACCTAATGCTACATAGTTTTTCTCTGGTACTATTACACTACTAACTAGAGCATACAAAACATTTGCTAGACCAATACTTGAATACAGCTCATCAGTCTGGAACCCGCATTACGTATTTGATATTAACACAGTTGATAAAGTCCAGAAATATTTCACAAGAAGAGTTCTCCACTCCTCTACTCCTTGCAGAATACCTTATGCCACCAGACTCGAAATTCTAGACCTAGAAAACCTACAATTACGCCGCCTTCAGTCCGATCTAAGTATAATATATAAAATCATACATTGCAATGTCCTACCTGTCAATGAATACTTCAGCTTCAACCATAACAACACAAGAGCACACAATAGATACAAACTCAAGGTTAATCACACCAAACTTGATTGCAGGAAATACGACTTCAGCAACAGCGTGATCAATGTCTGGAATACTCTACCTGACTCTGTGGTTTCTTCCCCAAACCCCAAAAACTTTAACCTTAGACTGTCTACTATTGACCTCACCCCTTTCCTAAGAGGTCTGTAGGGGGCGTGCATAAGTGCACCAACGTGCCTACCATCCCTGTCCTATTGTTTCTTTTTATTTTTCTTATATGTATCCTATATGTATCTTATATATATTTCTTATATGTATTTCATGTGTTCATAACTATGTTTATACCTATACCTGTTATCTTATAATTGCTTGACAAAATAAATAAATAAATAAAATAATTAAATAAATAAACTTGATGAGCATAGCTATGCATGGCAATTCAGTGTTCTGGCCCAAGCCATAGCTGAGTTATTCAATACATGTTTAGCCATGTTAAAATGCTATTTGGAGGGTTTAACAACTTCTGTTTGATATATTAACTCTTTTTATTCTGCTGGATCATTATTAAAAGACGCAGCTTTCCCATAGGAAGAGTTGATAGCCACAGTTGATGGTTAGAGATTATGAAAAGAAGGACTGCCATAATATTGTTTTTGTAGCTTATGGAATTTAACTTCTGATTGCCTGTTACAGATTGTTGATCGGCTCCATAGTCTGATGCAGTTGTAAGCTTTAGCAATGCTGAGAGTTGTGGTGCGATTCAGAGTCAGATTTTGAGGACTTCTGTCAGGTTTTCAATAGCACTGGACAGTGGTGGGATTCACATTTTTTTTTTACTACCAGTTCTGTGGGCATGGCTTGATGGGTGTGGCAAATCTCCAGTCAGAGATGGTATTTGCCGGCTCTCCAAATTACTCAAAATTTCTGCTACCGATTCTCCAGAATTGGTCAGAACCTGCTGAATACCACCTCTGGCACTGGATGATTTGTTAATAACTGGCCAACAGTTTGTAGGAAAGCATTTTCGCCAGTTCAGTACTGGCTAATGTTGAAGTAAGTGGGCACTTCATATTTCATTCTCAAGAGATTACAAAATGCAAATGCTAACCCCAGAGGTGGTATTCAGCAGGTTCTGACCAGTTCTGGAGATCTGGTAGCAGAAATTTTGAGTAGTTTGGAGAACCGGCAAATACCACCTCTGACTGGAGATTTTACAGTATCCTTTCCCCTGCCAGGCCCACCAAGCCACGCCCACAGAACCAGTAGTAAAAAAAATTGAATCCCACCACTGGCCAACCCTGCCTGAGATCAAGGAAACATTTGCTTCTAAAATTGTGTAGATTAGATAAGCCTTCCTACACCTGGGCTTCCCAGTCTTAAGACATCCAGAATTCCAACTATCATTGCTGGTGGAACTGTAAACCCAACATATCTCAATGTCAGGTTTCAGAAAGCTAAATTAATATTGTAGACCATGATACATTCTGTTTCTCCATATAAATCAAATATTCATTTTGTAGTATAAAACATTGTCAGTGTTCTGATTTCTTTTTGTGCTCGATTCAGGTAAGGGATTTATAAAATAATTGTTACCTTGTTCTATTAACATATTGATAAATACCACTAACATGTACAGGGAAGATGGGAAACAGATGTCCTGGTGGCAGTGTCATAGCTAAGCTTTTGTATCTTGTCATATCACTTTGGAAAGCAATTTTCAACAAGTCAATGCTTATATTCAACTTGGAGTCATGTAACAAGGAGATGCAAAGAAGGAATCTGCCCTTAGAAATGCTCCTTTTTAAACATTTCCTTTCAGGAACTGAGAAAGATATCCTGTTTTATTGGCAGAATTATCTTTATCAATGTCCTTGACTGAAAAGAATGTACCCCTCCTATTCTATAAATGGAAGTCTCATTTTTTTCACAGCAGCAGTAATGATGTAGGATAAATGCATGGGATTAACCTCCATCTGGGATGATGGCTAATGCCTCACACTGCAGCTGAGAATCATTAACTCCAAGTTGTCATTAATATCCCAAAAATGCTCCGTGCCTGTTCAGTTATTATTGGCACATTCTGAAAGGAAGGAAAGAAAGATTGAAGTAAATACATAAAGAAATTTCATTAAAAAAGAGAAAAGAATACCCCACTCTTTCTTGAAGGGAAAGGCAGAGGGTGGAATGGGAAACAGAAATCTTCCTGGCATCAGATAGTGAAGCTTAGGGTTCCCAGGTAGGCCAAAATCCTATGGGAGATTGGATTTGCACTCCCCGTGCCATGAGAGAACAGCTCATGGAGAAGAAGTCCTACCTATGCCCCATTCTGGAGGAATTAAGCTGGCAGGCACTCAACTGGAAATTTCCTGAGTTTAGTCATGCTATATATAGCTACAGAGGCCCTTTCCACATATAACAGAATAACAGAGGTCTTCTATTACAAGGTCCTGCTCAAGCAGGAGACCCTGTACCATGTCAGATAAATAACTGTCCAATCTCTTCTTTAAAATTTCCTGTGATGAAGTACCCACAACTTATGGAGGCAAGTCATTCCACTGGTAAATTGTTCTCATGCTCAGGAAATTTCTCCTTCTAGGTTGGGGTTCTCCCCTTGTTTAGTTTCCATCTTGTCATATTTATTCTGTGATTCACTTAGATAGTGGCTAGGTCTAAGCAGTCAGTTTCTTAATAGCAACTTACTTATATACTGCTTCACAGTGCTTTTCAGCACTCTCTAAGTAGTTTATAGAGTCAACGGATTGCCCCCAACAATCTGGGTCCTCGTTTTACTGACCTCGAAAGGGTGGAAGGCTTAGTCAACCTTGGGCTGGTGAGAATTGAACTGCTGGCAGTTGGCAGAGTTTGCCTGCAATATTACATCCTAACCACTGAGTCACCATGGGCTCATTCCAAAGCTCTCATTCCATGGTGTATATTGTTGTGGTAGGGATAGTGGTGGTGGTTGGGGTTGTTTAAGAACCTTGGGGAGGGTGGCACATCCATGACACAGATATGAAGTGCCACTAAACGTATGTTTTTCCTGCTCTTTCACTATGACCTCCAGCAAATGCTTTCTTACTTTCTTTTATCCCACATACTCATTCCATTCCATTCATTAATAAACAAGGTAAGGAGATGGATAGCTATAAAATAAATATAGTTGTTTTTTTTTGTAAATTTCAATTTAAAAAACTGACAAGGAACCCACTATTTTTTTTTCTGGTTAGTACAGGTAGTCCTCAAGTTATGGTGGCAATTGGAACTGGAATTTCATTGCTAAGCAGTTGTGTCTGTAGTCCGAACTGCCATTGTTAGCTGAATCACAACAAACAAAGATCCCCTCTCAACATCTTATAAGCTTCCTAAAATCAAAGTCAGTGGTCGCTGAACGAATGGTCATAAGTTGAGGCCTACCTGTCGAACCAAGATCTGGACCACTGGAAAGTTGCTGTGTATCAGATTACCCCTACTTCTTATCAGACCAATTTGTGCAATTCAATGGAGGGATTCAATTTTTTTTTTTACTACCAGTTCTGTGGGCGTTGCTTGGTGGGTGTGGCTTGGTGGGTGTGTGGCTTGGTGGGCATGGTAGGGGAAGGATACTGTAAAATCTCCATTCCTCCCCCACTCCTGTGGGAAGGTTACTGCAAAATCACCATTTCCTCCCCACCCCACTAACCTGCTTTCCATCTCCGTTCTCCTGTGCAAGGCAACAAAAGAAGACCCAGCCGATCAGCTGGGACTCGGGAGGCAAAGAATAGATGGGGGCGGGGCCAGTCAGAGGTGGTATTTACCCATTCTCCGAACTACTCAAAATTTCCACTACCAATTCTTTGGAACTGGTCAGAACCTGCTGAATACCACCTCTGGTGCAGTTGTTAACAGACAGACTTACACTATTTGTTCTGTTCATAGAGGAATTAACCTATAAATCTGCTATTTCTATTTCTTGGGGAATTGGAATTCAAGGGACAATCATTTTAGCAATAACATGAAATCATCTGGGTGATTTTAGTTATCAATTATATCTGAACCTAAATTTCTGAGGGAAGTTAGAAGATGTAAGAAGGATTGATTTCACTTGTCTTGTTTTTCCTCCCTCGGGCTTTATAGCACATGGATGTTTTTTCAGTTCATTTACATACAGCTTTATGTACTCAATTCAGTTTATCCATTTCTCAGAAAGTTAATTTGAATTTGTGTATGGGCTGTATTGCAAGATATTTGGAAACTGCTTTAAAATGTTAGACCCGTCACCTTTGAGAACACACGTAGTATATAAACTAACCTTTCAAACTGATCCAGATTTCAGTATTCCCAAACCACTTCTTAAATTTTAGCATACATGAACTTTGGATAAAGGCATTTTAGATTATTTCAGCAGTTCCAGCCAATGCACCTGGAACTTGCTTGGGTAGGAAATAATGATCTGCATTATGGAATAACCTTGGTAAATACTCAAATGGCTGTAGATACAGCAAGCAAAAGATCAACAGGTATGCACTGTCTGAGCCATTCTCTTAAAACTCGAGTTTTGAATTGTACACAAAAGGTTACCAGGGAAGCCAGGATACCCTTTTTCTGGTTATATGTGAACTGATGTAAGTTAACCTGAAGGTGCTTTTTTCAAGAGGCGACTGGACTTTCTGGTTCTACTTTGAAGACAGAACCGAAGAAACTTCTTGGATGAGAAGCAAAACATCTTCAAAGAAAAACCAGAAAGTCCAGTTGCCTCTTGAAAAAGCACCTTTGAGATAACATGATCTGGATGACTGAGAATCTCCATAGACACAATGTAAGCCAACTTTATTTTTGCCCTGGCTGTAGTCTCCTTGAAAGGCAACTCTGTGAACTACTGTTGAATGGCACTAAAGTGATGGAGGTAATCTTTTGATTTGAATCTGGATTTTCACCAAAGGGAACTGCCAAGAAGTCTTCCTGTTTGGTGCCAATGTCTGGAAATTCAATGCACATGTACAAAGGGAAGCTAGTTTATCATTGCTGGGTTACAGCAGTATTAAGTTTTCATTGTCAATTACGTACAGAGCAAGTTGGAGCCAATACAAGGCTGGAGGGTGAAAATTCCAATCTTGTATCAATTCAGAGCCTCATCCTACAATTAGAATAGTAGCCATAAAACTTCAACTGAGATTACTCTGGGAATTTTAAAGCTTAGGCCCTACAGATGAACTTGCAAAAGAAATGAGTAAATGTGCAGCAGAATGAAGAAGCTCTGTAAGCCATTAGTTCACTAAGTGGAGTGAAAAATCAGAGTGCCTGGCTGTTACTTCAAGCCAAGGCTGGACTTGCTTTTGCTTTGAAAGCCTGATTGGATAAAGTATTTTTATTAACTTCACATTTTCCTGCTCATTTTCTTTTCCTCTGCTTTTCATATGGCTGGCTCGGAGCAACTGTGTGCCTGAAAGTGATGTTTATTGGTCCTGACAGGTTGCAACACCCCTGCAAGCTTCCCACAGACAAATCCCAGAGCGCAGACCACAAAACCAGAGGAGCCTCATCTGTTGCTCGTATTGAGGAATTGCTCAAGCATCTTTTCTTGTCTCTTCCTCTGCCATATGCATCTTGTCCCTTTCTTTGAAAGAGGTCATAAGTAGCAAATTGCTTCAAAAGCAAGTGGTTTATGGGCACACCTATCCACATGTCAGGAGCAGAACAGGAGACATATGTATCACGTAGAGCGTCAGATCATTTCTTTTGCTGATTCCCCATTGAATCAAATACACATGAGCTGTCAATCTCTAAAGTGACAGATTCTACACAATCAGACATTAACAATTACATCTGAAACAAAGTTTGCTACTCTGGATGCTGCCTTCTCTAAGCCTAAACCACTGGTGGGGTTTGAATTATTTTACTATTGGTTCTGTGGGTGTGGCTTGGTGGGAGTGGCATGGCTTGGTGGGCGTGGAAGGAGAAGGATACTGCAAAATCTCCATTCCCTCCCACTCCTGGGGGAAAGTTACTGCAAAATCCCATTCCCTCCCCACCCACTAACCTGCTTTCCAGCTCCATTCTCCTGGGCAGGGCAACCAAAGAAGACCCGGCCGATCAGCTGGGACTCGGGAGGCAGAGAATAGATGGGGGCAGGGCCACTCAGAGGGGGTATTTGCTGGTTCTCTGATCTACTCAAAATTTCCCGCTACCGGTTGTCCAGAACTGGTCAGAACCTGCTGAATACCACCTCTGGCCAAAACCAAGGACTTGTTTAAATAATGGGCAAGAATTAATTGGGCTGAAACAACGAATGTCATTCATCAATCCAGTGAATCCTGAAGAACTTTTCCTTGCCTGCATATTTCTATATGTGGCATATTTTTGCTTTCTGGGATTACATCAGAGGCTGATGACCATTCACTACTGTTGCATTTATTGAATGTATTGGCTTTGGATATTTCACAGCAAGAAAAACTTTTTTTAATACTGGTATGCTCAACATACGCTCTGTCTGCACCTTGCCCTTCAGCTGACTTCCCTAAGGAGCTTCTAATCTTGCATGTATTTTTCCAACCATCCCAAAAATACCTTCAGAGAAAGCAGTACTTTGTGAGACGGGTAGCACATAATTCACAAAATGAGAAAACTCTGGAAACTGTGGTTGCCCGGTAGCTGGATCTTGCCTTTTAATAATTGAGAGCAAAAACTGATCAATCCTTACTTCTGCAAATCACATGGCAGGTCAATCTATGAAACGTTCATACCTCATGAACACCATACAAAGATCATTTTGTCTGTTGTGTGGTAATATATCAGAAAATTATTCCAAAAGAGTCTCTATCAATGGGTAGTTCAGATTTTCTTTTCCTACAGGATCAAACACAGCTGCTGCCTTCAGTATTGGATCGTTGAGTAGGAATTTTTGCTTCATATACAGGAAGGCATTCCAGTTAATGTTGTTGCCTCAGCACAGAACTTGGCTATTTCAAAAGATCTATCAGGATTTGCCTCTTGACCACCTGTGCTGCAGGAAAATCTATAAACATATCTTGGTAAGACTTATGAAAGACATTCTTCATGATGTCAGCAGATTATTTTTGTTCACAAGTATGATTGATGGCTCAATAAAACATCTAGTAGGTCCACATATCATGGCAAGATACAATCTGTGCAGGCTGAAGAAACATACTAAAGTTCTCAGATTATAGCATTATTCCATGCAGAAACTCGACGTTCATTTCTAATCTGAACTCTTAACTGTATTCATTGATCTGCTCCCTCAGATTCTAGATAATGCATGTTTCATCTGTTCTAAGGCTTTCAGTGGAATGGCGATTTGAAATATCATTTAAGAACATATCAAATATTTAAATCCCTTTAAAGAGTGCAAGATATGTCTAGCCACTAAGTTACCTAGTTTTTAACACACTGATAATTTATATATATAAAAGCAAATTACCACTCACGCAACATCACGAAATCTCCAGAACCGTAAAGCCTACAAACTTGAAATTTGGCACCTATGTTCCTCTTGGCTTCTAGGTGCTTGCTAAGAAAGGATTTTTCGAAATGACCATCAAATCATTAGTATTTCTTAATACAGTAATTAACACACTCTGATGCTAAGGAATTCTACTCTCCCTCCCCACCTGAAAAGAACTCTGTTCCAACTGCTAGTTGACTCACATTCCATTACCTCACCTTAGTAACTCCACAGCCATTTGCACCACTCAGGTGACCTGAAGACACAGACAAACCTCCAAGTTGCCTCAGCAACTCCTAAAAGGATGCAAACTACACTTCAAAACAGGAAGCTGCTTTGACATCAAAGGTTGTAGTATTTATATTACCCACCATCCAGTCAGAGCTGAAGAAGATCCTTGGATGAGAAACAAAACATCTTCAAAGAAAAACCAGAAAGTCCTGAAAAAAGCACCTTTGGGACAACAGTTGGAGAATTGTATTTTACAACATTTTTACTGAATAGATAGATGATAGATGGATGGATGGATGGATTAGATAGATAGATAGATAGATAGATAGATAGATAGATAGATAGATAGATAGATAGATAGATGATAGATAGATAGATAGATAGATAGATAGATAGATAGATAGATAGATAGATAGATAGATAGATGGATAGATAGATAGATAGATAGATAGATAGATGGATAGAATGATAGATAGATAGATAGATAGATGGGAAGGAATGGAAAGGAATGGAAAGGAAAAAGGCAAGGCAAGGCAAGGCAAGGCAAGGCAAGACAAGGCAAGGCAAGGCAAGGAAAGGAAAGGAAAGGAAAGGAGGAAAGGAAAGGAGGAAAGAAAGAAAAGAAAAGAGGAAAGAAGGAAAAGAAAGGAAAGGAGGAAAGAAGGAAAGGAAAGGAAAGGGGAAAGGAAAGGAAAGGGGAAAGGAAAGGGGAAAGGAAAGGGGAAAGGAAAGGGGAAAGGAAAGGAAACCCTTATGTGTTTCAAACACCAATCACCACTGAGCCAACGGATTGTGAACTGAATTTCTCATGCATAGCCTGATCACCTAGTTTCATCGCGAAGCATGGGTATCCAGCTAGTGTATTTGAATATAAGTAGCTCAGGTTGGTAGTTGGGCTGTTGGTCTGAGCTCCGAGCTTGGCAATTTGGTTGCAAACGTTTCATCACCATTCGAGGAAACATTGTCAGTGCTCTTTGAATTGTACTCGTCTGTCAGAGCACGGGTCTTTAAATATCATTTTATATGATGCAAATTAATGTTGATGTTGTTTGTTCAGCTACTTCTGAGTCATGGTCTAACGTTGAACTGTTTGATTGGCTGGCTGTTGTTACTGAGGCATGGTCTTTGGTTTTAAGTAAATTAATGTTGTTTGTTTGGATACTGCTGAGATATGGTCTGGTTTTGATCTGTTTGAATGGCTGGTTGTTGTTACTGAGTTGTGGTCCCATTTCTTGTGAGCTGATGGGTCCCAACCTAACAAATAACATCCACACTAATTTGCATCTCAGTATTTAAAGATCACTGCTCTGACAGACGAGCACAATTCAAAGTGCACTGGCAATGTCTCCTCAAATGGTGATGAAATGTTTGCAACAAAATTGTCGAGCTCAGAGCTCAGACCAACAGCCCATACTGATAATATAACGTGCTGAGATATGTTATGAGTTACCACTGAGTTGCAGAGTTTAAGGACAATTTAAATTTTTTTAATGCTCATTGCAAAATGAAATCTGTTCTCTGAGAAATTCTTTTCTTTCGGTTCTTTTGTCAAAATATATCAAAAATATCCAAAGTAAATATACCAAAAGCATGAGAACATCATGAGGATGGGGGGGAAAAACCCCACCCCACGCCCTATATTTTATGCTAAATAGCATACACAGCCAGCACTATAAATTTTTCTGTCACTTGATTTCATCTACAGCAGCATCAGAACTCTGCCCCTGCTGATCATCACTCTGAGACACACTTGTTCAGGCTGAGTCTTAGATACATTTTTCATTATCCTTACAGTATTTTCTGCATCTTCTTGATTTATTTTGGGATATTCTGAGGCCTAAATGAACCGTGACGGTTTTAGTAAGCAAGAATTGGAATAACTTGTTTCCCTTGTTGAAACTGCCATCCCTATTCAGTGATTTTTATTTTTATCGTTTCTTTAAAAAAAACATGTTTTGTGATAGTTATTTCTGGATAGCATCACTGCACTCTAATCCAATGGGGTCAATTTGATAGTAAGCACCATGGCTGCTAAGCAAAATATCACATGATTGACAACTTATGTCTTCACTTCCTCTTCGGTTGTTAAGCAAAGCTTGCAATTTTATTTCTATCTTTTTCATTAATTCTGCTTGTTGGAAGTCACTTATGAAGCATACAAATTATGATCACAGGACTGTGGGATGGAACAATGGTCATAAGTGTGCACCAGTTGCAAAGACCATATGACTGCAGAACAGCACAATGGTCATAAATGGGAATATTAGGTCGCAAAGCTATTTTTTTACACTGTTGAAACTTTGGATGGTCATTAAATGAGGCAGTTGGTAAGTGAAAACTGCCTGTTTCCTTTGTTATATTATGAATTGCACCACTGAAATCCTGAGAAATTACAATCCCTTGTTCAACAAAAATGATTTTTTTTCTTTTTCAAAGTGTTGCAGATATTTAGTTTGTTCCCTGCAAAATAGGGGGATCTAGGTGAAATTGAATTGTAGTTTTGCTTAAATATCTGTTCAAGAAGAGTGAAACATTATGCTTTTTTTTAAAAAAAAAAGTTTGGTTAAAACAAGGCCTTTGCTGCAGCACTTGAGCAATTTTAAAGATAAAGTAAGATAAAATATTCTTGGAATACAAAAGGCCCCCGGCTTCAACTGTCAGGGCACTTTTGAAGATAAAAGCTAGTTTTGAGTAAGGATGCCCTTCTCTTGAGCTTTTAAGCAATTTTTTTAAAAATGTTCTTTTGAAACATGACTCTTCATTTTAAGCAGTTTGGGTGGGGGGGAGTTATCGGCAAGCAGGAAGCAATTATTTAAAATAAAAAAGGAATCTTACTGGCTTCAGTGACTATCAGGCATTCCCAAAGTTTTACCACATATGAAGAGCCAGGCAAATCCTAGGCAGCAGTTCCTCTAATATAAGCTTTTATATTCTCAGATACCACCATACCAGAGGTGGTATTCAGCAGATTCTGACCAGTTCTGGAGACCCAGTAACGGACATTTTGAGTAGTTCAGAGAACCAGCAAATATCACCTCTGACTGGCCCCTCGCCCATCTATTCTCTGACTCCCGAGTCCCAGCTGATCAGCTAGGTCTTCTTTTGTTGCCCTGTACAGGAGAACGGAGCTGGAAAGCAGGTTAGTGGCGTGGTGAGGGAATGGGGATTTTGCAGTATCCTTCCCCTGCCATGCCCACCAAGTCACGACCACCAAGCCATGCTCACCAAGCCACACCATACCCACCAAGCCATGCTCACAGAACCAGTAGTAAAAAAATTTTGAATCCCACCATCATATCCAGTCAGCCCTAAGAGATCCTGTTGCAGGATGAGTGGCACATGATTGTACCTACACATACAGCAAGTATACAAGGATGTATCATTCAGGCAGGGGATTTTTTTGGGGCGGGGGGGAGTTCTGTCTAAAACATATTTTTCCTCATGTCCCCTCTCTTCCCCAAGCAGCATTTCCTGAAGTGTTTCTTTTTTCCTGACTCTCTAGGATGACTATCCAAAAAACATGGCCAGGTCAACTGACAAATATGTGGGGTAGAATGAACAGATGTATTGTTTATGGTGGGATGCAACAGACAGTAAGAAAACACAAGGGCATTTATTACTGAAGTGCATTCATTTTATTTTGTAAGATACAAATAAGATGTTAACACCTGAATGAGACAAAAGTATACTTGCAAAATGTATTCACGATCATTTAATATATGCTTGATAGGCATTTATGAAAAATAGGGATAGGGATCAAATGAAAAAAATGAGAAGAATACTTTAGGAACTTTAAATGAACACGTTCCATACATGTTCAGTATTGGCCTACAATTTACTCTAAAATTTTCACTGTTAGTTTGCCAGGATGGCTAACCCATTTATCACTGAAATGTATGGTGTTTTACAATTAAAACTAAGATTAGAGTGAACACAAGACAAAAACAAAATTATTGTATATATCTGTGAATAAACCCATCCATAGATAAAGTTGACGCTTGAATTTTTAACCAGCGTACAGTGAAATATGAACCACCAATAGATTAGCCAACCCTTAAAATGGCATGTGTTTTAATTTTCATAAGTGGTTTATCAATGGATACTATATATCTATATATCTGTATCTACTGTATCTATCATCTATCTATCTATCTATCTATCTATCTATCTATCTATCTATCATCTATATATCTATATATCTATTTATCTATCTATCCACCTGTACTCATGAATGAGCCTATCCAGAGGTAAATTGAATCCAATTTGGGCGGCATATTTTGGTGCCAAAAATTCTTATTTATGAACATATACAATGTCTACAGTAAAATATTAAAATATAATAAACATATAAAATTAGGAAAAGAAGAGTTTCCTTGAGTTTACCTCTACTCTTGCTAGAGAATAATCAGTTAAGGTTGGAAAGATACAAAATTTGATAACAACTTTGGTATTAGAAATATTTTTTTCCAATTCAGGGTGTCTCTTTTGGATACTTCCTCTTAAGTTGTCTTTGCCAGCAAATGGAACACAGTTTAGAAAACACTACCACTAAATCTTTGTGACAGGGTTGGCACATAAGGAAGAAGATAAACTAAGAGATATCCAGCATTGAGATTGATTCTTCAATGTAAGCACTTGAACTTGATTTGGTGACATCTTGGTAACCAAACAACTATGGATTAATTGGGTTAATATATCTGCAGAGTCTTAACTTTGGCCTTCAAAGGCAGACAAAGCTGTACATATTCAGTTGGACTTGCTTCCAATTATTCATGCTATTATGTAATAGACTTATGCGTTTTAGCAATTATTTTATCCTTTTAGATTTGAGAAAGCAGATATTTAAGGATGAGGTAAATAATTGCAAAATAACATTAAGGAATCTGCAACAGAGCAAACAAACTGATCCCTCATCTTCTATGGCTTGAGAAATCAAATTAGGGGAAGAAAGTGTGAAAGTGAGAGTTTCTGCTAGCAATGAAATTAAGATGGCATGCAGAGAGTAATTTTCTTTCCTCCCAAACTCCTGTTTTTCACTCACATATTACATTTACTGTAGATATTTAGGAGTACATGTAAAGTGTATTTTATGGACTCTTCAAAACTTAATTATAAAATGGTTCAGTTACTCACGCACACATTACTGGAACAAGCTAAGGTAAACTGAAACATAGGGCAAAACTGCTTGCAAAATGAATAAATCCATCAAGGAATTAAATAATTCCTTTTCAAAAGCCCACATAAGTAAGACTATAATCAAATAAAAGCATCTAAACCAATCTCTCCTCCTTCCTGCACCCCTCCCCTTCCCCCCGTCCTGATGTAGAACCAGATCTTGACTTCATGTGTTTGGGCAGAGGAACTTTCCATTCCAAAAATTTTGGATGTCTTAGCAACATGATGTCTTATGAATCAGATGGGCAGCAGCAGCACCTGTGAATATTTGTTTCTCATGTTCAGCTGCTATGGAGATTGAAAAGGTGTACAGTTTCCAGTGGAACTTAAAGATGAGCAAATCAGATCTGGCCACATCAGGCACACCTAACATCTGCTGAGTGTGGTTTACAAGCCAGATGTCAACATCATTTGATGTCACAGACAGCTATCCTTTCTATACTGACTGGCTTCATCTTAAAATCTTTAAGAAGTAGCTTTTAAAAAATTCATGTATTTAACTTGCCATATTTTTCTCCCATAATTTTATATAAATATATTGAAATCTTATCACAATTAAAGATGATAATATTTGTCTCCTCAACCAGGGTGTAATGATTGGCTGACTCCCTATATACAACTGTGGAATTTAGGTACTAAGGTGTGGCTTTTTAACAAAACTCTGTTCAATAAACCACAATTGGCAGGATTCACCCATTACACCAAGCTATATCCCATGGTTCATAAATTGTAATAGATGGGTTTATATAATACTGTTAGGGATATACACCCTAGCAGAACCTGCATGGCAGTCAGGCAGGCAGGCAAATATGTGAGACAAACGTTTTTGTAGCTTACACTCAGTAAAACAGATACACTGTGCTAGTTAAATAGTTTATTCCAGTAATAGTTTTAGCATAGTCAAACAGTCCATATATCATACACTGGTTCAGTCCGTCCGGGGATTATTCAGTTGCAAAGTCCAGTGTCGAAAAAGAGGTCAGTAAACTTACAAATATCAGTCCAGTAATATATCTCTTCGCAGTAGAGATATGAAGAAGTCAAACCTCCTTTCTTCCTTCAGCAACAGGGAACACGCAGTTATCAAACAATCAATCCATCATCGTCAGCAAGCAATCCAGTAAGCTAGCAAGCAATCAAGTTATCTTGCTCCCTCTTATGGCAATTTTACAACCGCACCCAAAATTACATGCTTTGCAGTTTAAAGTGACACACACTTAAATTCACTATCATAGTTTATATATATTATTTTACCCAAACTACGTTAGGTAACCTTGTTATTCCTAACAAATACATTAAATCTATACAACACATATATCCGTATAATCAGGAGCCCCCAAAAAAGTAGTGTGTGTGTGTGTGTGTGCTCGCATGCGCGCACGCAGACATACACATACACACACACAAACACACACTCATTAAAAGAATTGTGTGTGCAAATGTTGCTGTAATTTTAGATTTAGGTCCCATGGAAAAGCAATTCTTTTGGAATGACAGAAGCTCTTTATCTGGAAACAGCCTCAGACTGACAATCAGCATTAGCATATGCAGAAAGAGAAAAGCAGCTGAAGAAGTTTCTGATTGAGATTTCTATATCTCTTTGTAGTACACAAACAACCTGATAAATAGATCTGTCCTGATTAATAAATTTCATGTGCTGTATAACTGAACCACCTGCTGAGAAAGTCACATCAGACTTATCGAAAAAAAATCTTGTGATGGACAAAATAGAGAGGCTTTCAATGTTCTTTGGCCAGAATTTCTATACCATAGCATATTAATTGATTGTCTCCAAACAAACCAAAAACAATAAATCCCAACACATTTATATCAAGACATTAGAAAACACATGTAAGACAAATCAATATTAAATTGGTATTTCTAGTGCCAAATTGGAAGTGATTCCACATTTCCTTCAGCAGCTAAGAATGAAGTGTTGATGTAAAAGCATATGGCTGACATAAGCAGTTAACTTTTTATTTATTTTTTAGGAAGAGTAGCTGATGTAGTCCTTCTCTGATCAAGAAAGTGGAAATTTTGTTGTGGTGACTTCTGGTGTCAAGCAGCTTCTTGGTCTTTTCAAACACTGTTCCCACAGAAATGCACACAATTAAATGCTCTTAGAAACAGAGATATGGTACAGATCACACTCATATCAGTCTATATCTGCCCTTACTAACCTGGTGTCCTGTCCCCCAAATCATTTGGAAATTCTGGGATTTGTCCAACACATTTGGAAGACACCAGGTTGTGGAACACTAGATTTTTAAAAAATCAATTAATGGTTTTTTAAAAAAAACCACAATAGTTTTAATAATAACACATGAGGAGGAGAAAGGCTGGAAAATGAAGTTTTAAGTAGAACCACACCAAAATATCTGACAATATTGCCAAAAGAGAGAAAGATTTATTTACATAAGATTTCATCTTCCACATCTTCTATACAGAAGCTACAGAAAGTCTGTACACCCCCCCATTAAAATATCAGGTTTTTGAGATGTAAAATATTGGACCAAGATAAATCACTTCAGTATTTAGTCCATCTTTAATATCTCATGTATCTTTTACATCTCAAAAACCTGGCATTTTTAAGATGTAATAAATGTTCTAGATAACATCCTTGTCTGCCCCACAACTCTTGATATATTGCCATAGTCCAAATGTTAACACTATAACCAAAAAGAACTGATGTTTGTTTAATACATAATGATACATCCAGAATCATATTAATTAACCTGTTAATTTTACCCTAAAATGTGACAATCATAGGACGAATCATAGGAGGTACTGTTCCAGTTCCCAAGTTGCCTCTAGCAAAGCAGTTACAACCACCCCTTAATTCAATGTTTAGGACTATCTCAGTTCAGTTCCAAAAAACTGCTTCAAACATGTAAAGGCACACATGGAGCAACTCTCAGTGCTTCATTGAAGCCGCTACCTCCTTTTCCTGAATCACAGTTTCCTGTATCAAGCCTGGAAATGGATGATTATGTGCCATCTTTTGATATTTTATTTATTTTATTTTATGAAGGATTTTGATTAGTAAAATAGTAAAAACTAATATTAAATTGAATATAAAGAAAAAAGAAAGAATAGTAAGAAGGAATAAAAAGTGCAAAAAGAAAAAGGAAGAAAGAAAAATAGAAAAGCATATGATAAAGAGAGAGCCAATTTGGTCTAGGCACCAGATTAGAAAGCAAGAGATGGTGAGTTCACATCCAGCCTTAGCCATGAAAGCCAACTGGGTGACCTTGGGCTAGTCTCTCTTTCTCAGCCCAATTCACCTCACAAGGTTGTTGTTATGAGGAAATAGGAAGAGGACAGTATATTGGATATATTTACTGCCTTAAGATATTTGTAAAAATAATAAGGTGGAATACAAATAAATAAATGAAAAGAAATATATAAAGAGGTGATTTCCAAGCGTCATTACAAGATATATAGACAAATTTAGTAACTTTTCACCCACTATAAACTTACAAATATTTGTCTCTTTATTCTATATTCTACCCCTTATCTATTAACGAAATCCATAAAACATCAACTTTTCAATCCTGGTGTCAGTAAAAAGGTATAGTGTATCCAAACTCGGATAAGTTGAGCCTCATCATTGGTTTTCATGGCTTCGTTTTGTTTTCTAAGCCATACAAGTCAACTACATTTTCTTCTTTCATGCTTCCAGCATTGGCATTCCACTTCATTCAGAAACAATACATCTAGCTTGCATGTTCTGTCAATTTCTAACAGACCTCCCAAATCAACCAGACAGGAAACATGACTATATGAGCTAATTCTACTTTCTTGTAAGCCTACATTAACAGAATGTTGAAAGACTGAAAGTATAAATCTCTTGCCAACATTTAAACAATTGGGTGGTCAATTAGGACAGGCCCTTCCTAAGTTTCTTTTTGGGACTGTCAAGCCATTGCATTCATTGTGTTATTTCGGTTATTTCTGTAGAAGTTTAGTGATTCTTGACATACAATGCAACTTCCCCAACTCTTTTGTTCTGTTTCTTTTGAACAGTTTATATCTTTCTAGCTGTACATTCTAATAATGGGTTCCATCTCACCAAGTTTTAGTAATGGCAACAATATCATACCTGCCTTCATATACTAGGACTTCAATGTCTCCCTGATTGCTCCCCAAACTCTAAACATTAGTGTATGGGTATCTGAGCTCTTTATGGCTGACCCTGCATTCCTGCTAAGTGATATGGTTGTGTGGAATGATATTATGAGGCTTCACTGACATACGATAGCAGTTCTGGCAATCCCAGTTGCCATTGTTAGGTGCATCCTGTGCAGTTGTAGCATCCCATGATCACGTGATTGTACTTTGTGGACTTCTGCCACTTCCCCATTGACTTTGCTTGTTGGAAATCAGCAGTGAAGATTGCAAATGGTGATCATGTGGCTGCCAGTCATTGCAACAAAATAATTGTGAGCTGGCTGCCAAGTATCTGAATTGCAATCACATGATTGTGGGAATGCTGTAACAGTTGCAACTATGAGGATTGGTCATAAGTACCCCTCATTCAGGGGTGGGATTCTACCAGTTCGCACCTATTCACTAGAACCGGTTGTTAACATTCTAAGTAGTTTGGAGAACCGGTTATTAGAAGAAATTACTGGCCTAATCCTGTAAGGAAGGCAGGATGGAAACATTCTGGTGTTGCTTACAGAAACTACCTCTCCATTAACCCTTATTACATCCTTGGCAGGACTAGACTTCCTGTGTCAGGAACTTTTCTGGAGGTTTTTTCCCTCCTTTGCTGGTACTTTGCTTGTGTGGAGTGACCATTCAAAGTTACAATGGCACTGAAAAAAGTGACTTATGACCATTTTTCACACTTACAACTGTTGCAGCATCCCCACAGTCATAAGAGGCCAGGCGAGGAGATGTGTGCCTCGATGTGAGTGATATTGAGTTAGCCACGCCCAGCCAATAAAATGACCACCAAGCCATGTCCACCCAGTTATATGACCACCAAGGCCACGCCCACCAATTAAGCCACACCCACAGAACCAGTGTTAAAAAATTTGAATCCCACCCCTGCCCTCATTCAGTGCTGTTATAACTTTGAACAGTCACTGAATGAGTGAACATTAAGTGAGAATTATATATATGTATCGACTATGTGTATGTAAGTGAAAAATTCTAAAGCCAAATTTAAAAAGAAAAGGTGAAAAAAGGCATATCTTGACATGGACATACATTTAACAAAGGAGAGGATGCTTAAGCTTTGAAGAAATCATATCAAAGCAAATATAAAAAGCTTGGTCCAAAAAATAAATGGAACCACATCTCAAAAATTTATAAGAAACTATACCAAAGGCTTTCTCAGCATCCAAAGAAATTACGACTTCTGGGTCTTGTTTATTTTGGAGTTAGAATAAGGATCTGATATTATCAGAAGCCCGACAGCTCTGTAGAAATCCAGCCAGAGCAGGCTGTACAGTTACTGAAAGAACAAGCTGTAACTCAAGGGCCAAAGTTGCTCTTAAAGTCTTAGAATCCACATTTATCAAAGAAGTAAATCTATAATCAGAATGCACAATAGGACCCTTGCTCAGTTTAGAAGTAACTATGGTATTTGCCTCACTAAAAAGGCCATTATACACCTCAGTAAGAGATAGAAACCCAATATACTTTTTGTTCCAATCTTCTGGAAAATCATTTGGGTTGAAGGTCTTCTCCATTTCTGCAGATTTAATTATAGTATCAGTTCTTTTAAGTGATAAGTGTGAAGAGAAATTAGTGACCTGAGCCACGGTGGCGGAATAGTTAGAATGCAGTATGGCGGGCACAGCCAGGAGTTTGATCCTGACTGGCTCAATGTTGATTCAGCCTTCCATCCTTCCAAGTTAAATGAGGACCCAGATTGTTGGGGGCAATATGCTGACCTGTAAATGCTTAGAGAGTGCTGTGAAACACTATGAATCAGTATATAAGTCTAAATGCTATTGCTATCTGGTCCTGTGATAAATGTGGTAGCTTTTTGTGAAACAAAATACAGCAATCTTCTATTGAAAAGAAATAGAAGTACATAATTTACAAACCTGGGTCCTGACTGACTTTCAGTTGGTATAAAGTGTTACTCCTACTATCTCCCTGTCTTTCTAATTCAAAAATAATTAATATCTTTGGAATCTGTATACATCACCTGTTTGAATTGAAAATAGACAGTACAATATTACACTGATTAGTTGAGTCTGAAAGCTAGTAGCGTACTAGAATTCTTTGCCTTTTCCTAGTTGAATAGCTTGGGGGAATGTAATAAAAATTCTATTTGGGAAATGTATCTTTTGTTACATTGATACTTAAGTGAGATTGAAGTCATCTGTAATACTCTGGAGATTGATGGGATGAATTATTAATTAATGATCTTTGACTTTCTTACTTTAAAAATTAACTACTGCCCAGATCTGCTGCTTCTTTGTAAAAACGTTATGCAATAATCCAGTCTAGAACAAATGCTTTAGTGTATCCTATAACAAGGGCAAAAATGTAATAAACATGAAAAAAAAATTATTTATTTCCCTTTGTTTATTACATTGTTTCTCTTTCAGCAAAAATGCAATCAAAGACCACTTTAAAATGAATTTAATTTTTTTCTAAACACAACAACATACTTCATAGGAACATAGTCAGAAATTATAGTGGTATCTATGCCATAAAGGTTTTTTTAATGTATTAGACTTTGCAGGAGTATCAAATTGGCAGCCCGGATGCATCACACACAGGCCATGCCCACCCCAGCTCCATGAATGGGAAAAACGTAGTGAAACATCACATGATGGCAATGTGACGCTGTGAGTTTGGCACTCATGTGTTAGAGAATGAGCTATCAAGAAATAATCTATTGAATACAATCTCAGTGTAGAGTATGAAAGGAAAAAAAGTCTATCTCCATTAGAAGATTAGGGAAACCTTTGTAGTCTCTAAGCTTGGTTTTTTGCTTGCAGACATTTTATTACCTGACTAATAGCATGATGCTAGCATGATGAAAAGTCATGTCTAATCATATGACCTACTCAGGTAATGAAACATCTGCAATCAAACAAACAACCATCCTCAGAGAGACCAAGTACTTTCCAGTTCAATCCTTAACTACAGATATTCTCTTCTATTGAGACTAGGGAAAAAATGGTCTATCTCTAGATCACCATTCTTCCATTTCATGTTTCCTGCTCGGTATTATATTAGGAGCCTCTGTGGCACAGTGGTTAGAGTGCAGTACTGCAAGCTACCTCTGCAGCCCAGCTACCTACAATTTGGCAGTTCAAATCTCACCAGGCTCCAGGTTGACTCAGCCTTCCATCCTTCCAAGGTGGGTAAAATGAGGACCCAGATTGTTGGGGGCAATAATGCTGATTCTGTAAACTGCTTAGAGAGGGCTGGAAAGCACTATAAAGAAGTATATAAGTCTAAGTGCTATTGCTATTTCAAAGATATTGCCTTCTTTTTCTGTTCTTTGCTTTCCGAACAAATTTTCCACTTTAAGAAATCTGAGAGAAATCTTTGGGAAACATGGGAAGCTTACAAATAAATAAAATATTGTTTGGAACTTGTGTAAAATGTCAGTGACAGAGCCATGGCAACTCCACAATATATTCACTGTTTGAAAATGGCTTCTGTCACCTTCATGTTGTTGCTGTTTCTAATACAAAGGAACAACATGGAAAGCACCAGGATGGTGATGGAGTTCGAAGGTATTGCGCACCTGTTTGTTATGTCTTTGACCTTACCTATTTATTGCAATAAAATTGCAATATAATGAATATTGTTCCATAAAGCATCCTTCAGAATTCAGAAACACAGCTTTCCTTCATGGAAAATCAAACCTATATTACTCTGTAACCCAAAAAGCAAACTGGGAAGGTAGAATTAAAAATACCGTGGCATGTACGGAACGAATGCTGGTATTGCATTATTTGTGTCTATGTGTTACTACAAAATCAAGACCAAATCTGGATTTCTAAGAATTTCAAATGAAATTATCCCAAGGGGGACAAGAAGCATTTATTATTTGATCCAGGTGGCTGTTTTTCTTTCTGATTCATATACGTTTGCTTTTAAATTATATAGTATTCCCCCACCTCTCTTCATGTTGAGCTTCTTTTTCTTCACCCCACTTTATGTGCTGTCTGGATTTGCATCTGTTTTTCCTTTACCTCTTTTACTTTTCCTTCATTATTTACTTTTGTAAGCGAACTGATGTTTTTATTCAATTCCCTTGGGTTTTTGCCCAGATTTTTAGTGTTTTAAAAAATCTTTCAAACTGTCCCATTCTTCTGGTTACCTTCCATTCCATAGCACTGTCTGGGACCTGTTTCCAATTATGTATGTTTTGTCTTGTTTACTAGATTTTTCTTCTCCCGTATGCTGTTACAGTTGCTTTTTCAGCTGGGGTGGAGCTGACAGAAGCCAGAGTGAAGCACACTTTTTCTTCCATTTTTCTATTTTCAAGTCTGTTGCTTATTTATCTTTGCCTGTGAAATAATGTCAGCAGCTACTTATGGCTATGGAAAGTTTATTCTTAAATGCTTATAACTGGGACAGGTAGAATATAACTTCCTATACCACCTTTTGTAAGTCATAATAGAAAAAAAATGAAAGATCAAGGAAACAAATCTCTTGTTTTTCATACTGTTCTTCCTTTCTAAAATGTAAGCTGGTGTCATATATGGATCTTCATGAAAAATGGTGTTTCAGATGAGTGATCTCTCTTCTATTTTGATTGCTGCTGCTTGTGACTGATTTTCAAAACAAACTTATAGGTACTGCTTTAACCAAAGGCCTACTGCAATTTTCTCCCACGACAAAAATGGGGAAATCTGGAGGTTACATTATGTTATGCCTTGCATGAAAGATTTCATGTCTATCGAAACAAGAAAGGGAGTACAATGTTTGCACCCAACTTAAGCCTATAATTGGGACATAGAAAGTTAACAAATACTACATAAGACAGTCGAGTCTTATGATGAATGATTACAGGAACTGGGCATGGCTAATGAAGAGAAGGACCAGGGGACACATGATAGCAGTCTTCCAATATTTGAGATGCTGCCCCAGAGAGGAAGAGGTCAGGCTATTTTCCAAAGCACCCAAAGGCCAGACAAAGAATAATGGATGCAAACTGAACAAGGAGAGATTCAACCTGGAAATAAAAAGACATTTTCTGACAGTAAGAGCAATCAACCAGTGGAACAGCTTGCCTTCAGAAGTTGTGGGAACATCATCACTGGAAGCTTTCAAGAAGAGACTGGACTGCCATCTGTCAATATGGTGTAGGGTCTGCTTGGGCGGGGTGTTGGACTAGATGACCTACAAGACTCCTTCCAAATCTGTTAATCTGTATCTGTATCTATAAATGAATCAGGTTAACGTGTAGTGTATTTTAGTGCAGGCACAGAGGCCTTCTCCAACACTCACTGCTATCTAGGAATAAATCTGGGTGTTTGATTCCATGCATTTCTTGGTTTGAATGATATAGTCCTACATATGTTCATGGTCGGTTAGTTGGCCTGGCTAATTATGTATTGACTTTGCAAATGATTCAGAATTTATAGTAGTGTCATGCAGATTAGGGGCAGCCTTGCCAATTCCATCCAAAGGATATAATTTCCTGTGGAAAACTTATGGTTTTGTAGTTGCAGAGGGCAACTACTTTTGGTCTCCAAGAGGAAGCATGGCATTGCATAATCTTGCATCACCTCACTGGAATATCTTTCAGAGTGCTTTAATAGTTTGCATTTCTGTCTTAATAGGATTTGGAGTTTCATCTTTTTACTAAAGTCTGTATTTTATGACCTGTGATTTTTAGCCTTTTGCAGGACAATAGGGACAGCGGTCTGCAACTAAAATCTCCTCTGTAGGGTGCTGAACATAACTACCAGAAGCAAAATGAGTTTGCTGCAGAGCCTTCACTTATAATTACAGAACTGATCCCAAGAACAACACCAGAGCTTTCTGTCCAGAAGAGTCCAGTGCTAAGAGAACACAGCTAAGATACTGTGCAAAAACCTCAAACTCCCAGGCCCCCACTAGAGCACCGGCATTGAGGAAGGCACAGGCCACCCAAAGGAATGAAGAGGGAATTTATATAAAGCTGTCCTTCAGGTTTATCTATTTTTCAAAAACTCACTTTTGTCATAATTGGTACTACTACTAGTACTACAAATGGTACTACCATGTTTCTCACAAAATAAGGCTGGGCCTTATTTTATTTTTTTGAGCCCTGAAAAAACGGCTAGGATGCCTTTTTGGGGGTGAATTAATTTCTCCCTGCCCTGTGCACCAACGCCGTCTCCAACAACAGCATTTGAGTCGCTCCCGCTTTTCCCCCGTCCATGTAACAACAGGAAAAAAAGATTTTGAGGTACCTGGGAGCGCCGCACGCTGCATTTTGGTTTAATCCCGAGTGGCTAGGTGGGTGTGAGAAGAGCCGAGCAAGCGTCTCTGCTGCTGTTACCCTTGGTGCTCCAGCCTCGGGCTCTGCAAGTTTGCAAAAGTCCCGGTGCGCAGCTCGTTCCTGCATTCCAAGCGCCCAGGCCGAGCTGCAGCTGTCCCTCTCTCACCAGAGCCATCTCCAACAACAGCAGCAGCAGCAGCGGGAACCATGGAAGTTACGGAGGTGGCTCCCCCACCCAAGAAGCGACTGAAACAGCTCCATGGTTCCCGCCACTGCTGTCATTGTGATGCTCGCTCAGCTCTTCTCACATGCACCCAGCCACTCGGAATTAAACCAAAATGCAGTGTGTGGCGCTCCCAGGTACCTCAAAATGTTTTTTTTCCTGTTGTTCTGGGGACGGGGGGAAAGTGGGAGCGACTCAGATGCTGTTGTTGGAGACGGCACTGGCGAGAGAGGTGCCAGCACCAGTGGGAACCGGGGAAGCTACAGAGGCCTGAGAAGCAGCTGAAACACTGCCGGATATCCACGCCAATGCCGATCGCCTGCTGACCTGGGTAAGGGAGGGGTAAGGGAGCCCTCCGTGCTCCATCATGATTGGCTGTTAGGAGCGGCTGATGGTGAGGCATAGCTGCCTGCGGGGCACTCCTAATGGCAAGTTCCCCCCCGCCTCCCCCCCCCAATTTTGCATGTTTTAAACTAGGTCTAAATTTGGGGGGAGGGGCTTAATTTCATTTTATGCCTAGAAAATATGCTGGGTGGGAGCGTATTATTAGAGAAACATGGTACTACTCATCCAGTTTTGGTCTCCACATTATAAAAAAGATGTTGAGACTCTAGAAAAAATACAGAGAAGAGCAACCAGGATGATTAGAGGACTGGAGACTAAAACTTATGAAGAACAGTTACAGGAACTGGGCTTGGGTAGTCTAGTGAAGAGAAGGACCAGGGGAGACATGATAGTAGTCTTCCAATATTTGAGGGGCAGCCACAGAGATGAGGGGGTCAAGCTATTTTCTAAAGCACCTGTAGGTCAGACAAGGAATAATGGATAAAAAATGAACAAGGAGAGATTTAACCTGGAAATAAGGAGAAACTTTCTGACAGTGAGAACAATCAACCAATAGAACAGCTTGCCCTCAGAAGTTGTTGGAGCACCATAACTTAAGACTTTCAAGAAGAGATTGGACCTGTCAGAAATGATGTAGGTCTCCTGCTTGGACAGGGGGTTGGACTAGATGACCTACAAGGTCCCTTCTAACTCTGATTATATCTTATCTGTTACTTAATGCATGGTCTTTATGGAAATTGAATTGTCTTTTTAAAATAAATTAGACATCGCTGTGACATATTGGACCATCCTTTGAGAGAGAGTTAGTGCAGTCTGATGTAACCAGAATGAACATGAAATTTTAGGCTGGCCATATTTTTCCCCACAATGTTGGACAGTCAGTGATCATCTAAGAAGAAGATATATCACAAATAGAAAAATAATTGTAGTGGCATTAGATGCAATAAAAAGTCAATATCTGCTTACCTAACCAGATAAACAGAATGTCACAGGTGGGTAAAAAAAACTCATTTGAGGAGCCTTCCTTCAAAAATTGTTTTCTACAATGCACCATGATATGTAGGTAATATATATTATGCACATTTACTAGAAAAGCAGGCTGTGCTCCCTGGTCATGTAAAAAGGAACAGCTGTAGCTGAGGAGCTGAACATGTTTCAATCATCAGGATTCAAGTACCCATGCAAACTTTTTTTGATGTGAATATTTGTCTTGTAATAGATAAAAAGAACCGTGAAAAGTATCCAGATGTATGGGGCATGACCAGTTTGCTTCTAGGTAGCTCCCAATCAGAAATTCTCAAATGTTCATTTATATTTGATATTGTTGAATGAGAATATTGGCCAAGAATGAGAGAAGGAATAATTTTCAAATTTCTCATTATACTTGCATTTATATTTCTAGTATATAATAATTAATTATGATGAAAATTCATGTAAAAAAACTATGCTTGGGGATAAACAAAAATAAAAAGCCCTGAACACTTCTGTTTTTTATTTTTGTTCTTTTTTAACCACAGTGCTAATCCAGCATGGCATGCATAATATGCACCAAGAAGCACCAGTCCAGGGATTTAACTTCATGCCATGAATCAGTGGTTCATAGAATATAAGATAAAAAGACATTCAATCCTGATTTAAAGCATTTCCACATGAAGCATCATAAACAGAACCAGTCTGATTTTAAAAAATGTAAGTAAGAGGAAAATCAATGGCTGCTTGCTTTGATTGATTGCATGTGGCATTGATCATAAATATGACACACACACACACATGCACACATACACACCTGTTCCAGCCCAGAGGAGCTAATACAATAAATACAACCAGAGAAGAATGATAGATTCAAGAAGCAAAGATAATTTGGGGGCATTCTTATCAATCTGTATAAAGTCTAAGGATGGATGGTTGCATGGAGAGAGAAAGAGAGAGAGAGAGACAAAGAAAGAGAGAAGATGGATAGCTAGATAGCTAGGTAGACAGACAAACAGATATAGATACTTACAGAGGTAGTCCTTGACTTACTGTTAAGCAAACTGGTTCTTAAGTGAATTGTGTCAAGTTTTACAACCTGTTTTGCCATGGTTGTTAAGTGAACCACTGGACTTAATTGAATCACATGGTCATTAAGCAAATCCAGCTTCCCCCATTAGCTTTGCTTCTCAGGAATTGACCGGGAAGGTTGCATATGGTGATCCCATGACCATAAGATGTTGTAACTGTCATAAGTATATGTCAATTGCCAAACACCTGGATTCTGATCACATGACCCTGGGGGTGTTGTGATGTAAGTGTATCAATTGTAAGTCACCTTTTTCAGTGCTGTTGTAACTCTGAATGGTCACTAAATGAATAGTTGTAAGTCAAGGACTACCTGTAGATCAGGGGTGTCAAATTCGTATCATCATGGTAGTGTCACATGATGTATCGAGACTTTTTCCCCCTTTGCTAAACTGGGTATGGGCATGGCCAGTGCGTGATGCATCTGGCCCCCGGATTATGAGCCCTGCTGTAGATACGATAGATGATTTATTCCCCATGCTGGCTTCAATTTTGGGAATTGAAGTCCAGACATTTTAAGGTTGCTAAGGCTGAGAAACACTGCCATAGATCATATCATAACGTGAATAAACTGTTAAGCATGAGCACAAAATATGTAGCATAGACAACTGAATAATATATGAACGTACAAATGCTTAAGGGTCAAGCTTTTTAATGGCATACAAGAAATATATGTATATTTAGAGGCTATGGACCCTAAACTGCCTTCAAATAGTACAGAACATAACTAAATAGAGTAGAGTAGAGTAAAGTAGAGTAGAGTAGAGTAGAGTAGAGTAGAGTAGAGTAGAGTAGAGTAGAGTAGAGTGAGTAAAGTAGAATAGAATACAATAGAATAGAATACAATAGAATACAATAGAATAGAATTCTGTATTGGCCAAGTGTGATTGGACACACAAGGAATTTGTCTTGTGTGTAAATTTGTAGATATTTCCATGTGTTTGTCATCCCAAAATAATGAGACTTTTTTCTCCTCTGACATACCAGAATAATTTAGCAGGAGAGGCCACTAGGTCTGAATGGAAAGGTATAGCCTAGGCTAAATATAATTAAGAATCAATGGAACGAAAACAATCTCACTCAGAAATAAGTGTAAAGCAATTTGCCAAGGACATCCATCTATCCAATTCTGTGTTTGTTATCTATGAAACCTTGAAAAATTAGAGTTCCCAGTTTCCTTGAATGTTTGCCAAACTTGACTGGGAGTCTACAATAACCACATATACAAGGTTAGCACTGAAAATCGTATTTTAGCTTTAGTATTTTTTTAAAAATCACATGGTTACAGTTGCTATCAACATCATTCTGGAATGCTTTTGTTGATTGAAGATGATAGCTGAAAATTCAGAGGAAAAAATTAAAGTAAAGCACAAGCATATTTAAGCATAATTGCCTTAAAAACCAAATTGGCAGTAATATAATCTATGTTTTTGTTAAAAATGAAACATCCCAGAAGACTGACTCTCACACAGAAATGGCAAAAGAAAAACAGCTCGTTTCAAGTAGCATGTGGACAGGATCCAGCCAAAATGAGCCACTTGTAAATTGAGTAAAGGGTTGCTCAAATGTCACAGCTGCCATGGCGATTGTGAGGTGAGTCTAAAATATTTGTTGCCTTGAAGGTTTGGTTTGATTGCAAGGATACAGAGGACACGTCTGTAGGAATTGTTTAATGTGGTGTGGGCAAAACTGCAATGTGGGGTGTAATTGCCACACTAATATAATTGTCGTCGCTCATGATATTGTTGTTTTCTGCCTTGTCCCATGACTGAAACACAAAACAGTGATCTTAAGCACACATTGGATATATTTCTGGGAAGGCTACTTTCTTCATACATGTAAGACTGTTGCATGATTTTTCAGGAAAAGATTCCCATATTTTTTTATTAGATTTACATCCCATTTTTATTTTGTATAACCAAGATACTATACCTATGGCTGCCTTCACTTACATACCTTGCAATAAAAATCTTGTGAGATATGTCGGACTAAGGGGCATCCGGAATCACCCAATCAGCTTCTATGTCTAAGGGAGAATGAAAACTCATAGCTCCCACTCTCTAGTCCTGCACTTTTAACTATTACACCACAGAAACCTGCCTTAGACTAAGTTGATTTCCAAACTACCTATTTCAACCCCACATAGAAATTCATTCTCCTAATGCCAGACTGGAGTCTTTCCCACCACCTGTCAAGACATCAGCTGATGCTAATATTTCATGTGAAAAGGAACCTTCGTTCTTTGGATAGGATTGCAGTCATCTAGCCTGGATAATATCCATGGTTATCTAGAGCATAAATAACTAAAGCCAGTCAACTCTCTCTGGAAAGTCTTGCAGTTAATTTAGCAGATTACCTACAGAACTGGCTTCACCCCATCACATCAGCCCATCCCACTCATTCAGGCAGGGAAGGCATGCTACACATCCCATCAGTTGGAGAGTTCTAACTGATGGGGGTCAAGGAATAGGACCTTTTCTGCTGATGCCCCTGCTTTGTGGGACATCTTACCCCCAGAGGTGAGGACCTTCCACAAAGGGGTCAACTGAAAACCTGGCTGCATAGCCTTGTATAGGGGACACTAAGGAACACACACAGTCATGGCGCCACTGGTTGGCCCCATGAGAACCTTCTCCATACTTGTATGAACAACTCTTAATTTCCCCATCTTGGATCTTTCCATCTCTTGCAATTTTATAATGTTGTTTTAGATTTTTAGATTTTTAATCTTAAATTATTTGGTTTTATTGTATTGTATTGTATTGTACACTGCCCAGAGCTCCTCTGTGAGGGAGATGGGCAGTTAAGGAGTTAAATAACTAAATAAATTCTATACAAGTGGTGTGTACACATAGAGGTTGTGTGTGTGTGTGTGTGTGTGTGTGTAATGAAAACAGTTCCTCCTGTCCTCCTGAGTTGTCAATTTAAAAAGTATATTGGTAGGAAATACAAATTATTTCCCCTCCTCTGTTGTTGATGCTACAATTGTGATACAACCATACAGTTATGCTCATTGCCATCACAAACCCCTTCCAATGCCCTTCCTCCCTTCCATTGTACAATGTTGTTCAATATATTTTCTCTGATTTCTTAATGTTTTCTTTTCTGGGTGAAATGTCATGTTTTTTTCTCAGTTGCCAAGGCAACCCAAAGTGAACCTTTTTGTGGCCACCTGTACTCACTCTTAGTCAGCTCCAGCTCATCTTTGCCCCATCATTTTTTTTCCTTCTCTTTCAGGACTGCTGAATTTTTCTCTTTTCACCACCTGTTTTCTACCAGACCAACAGCAAAATATCAAAAAATGACTGAACTACAAATGTTGCCAGTTGCCTGTAAGTCATGATTGTGGCAGTAAGTCATGATTGTGCAACTTTTTAGCTTGCCTGAGCCTTATCGAGTGAAGCAGAATTGCCTTGGGCCACATATAAAATGTATAATATAGTTAATGTATATAAATAACATACTTCCTTTATTTTCTTGTGGGGGCTGCTTTACTAGCTGTCTAGGGCCACATGTGGCCCACAGGCTATGGGTTGGACAAGCCTACCCTAAATTATAAATTATACCACCCCCCTTAATTCAGAAAAGAATAAAATAAATGAACTGAGCCAACTATTGATTTATAACTAGGATGAGCAACATGTAGCCCTCTGGAAAATAAAGGACAGCCGAGAGCCCGGGCAGGCGGGTGGGCCAAACAGATGACCAAAAGGTTGTGGCACCGAACTGATTTGGTGTCTGCTGCTCTTCAGAGCTACCAAGTTCTATAGAACTGGGCCGAACAGGTAGCATCCCATCCCTGCTAACATTGGTTGATGGACTTTGTGCCTCAGAAGTATCTGGAAGGCCATTGCTTCCTCTCTGACACATTCTACGTAGTCCTTTTCACCCTCAATCAATCATTCAGTCATCCTTCAGATTTTGGATCATGGTTACCTGAAATAATATACTTAGGGTGTAATTACTATAATGGTGCACCATAACTGAAATTGTTGTTGTTTGTGCCCTGATTTTTCTCTTTCTTGAAATAATAGACAGTAGTCTTTCTGTGTGTTGGTGTAAGTTTAGATAGAGCTGTATAGTACTTACCAGGAAAAGATCTCTATAAAAATATCTACAGATGGGTCAGATAGAAGCATTAAAATGTATTGGGGTGGTTGTTAGTCAAATAAGTTTTCTGTTTAAGTAAAGTGAAAAGAAAACTTTTATATTTTTAATACCATCATAATTCAGTACAAAGAGCAATTCACACTGTACAAAGTAAGAAATTGCCAGATAAATTTTTTTGCTGCTATGTACCATGCTTTCATCTCTATCTTAATTCATTTGTCACTGTTGACAGTAATGAATTTATGCTTGCAGAATTTTCCACCAGGGCTCCTGGAACAGATACTCTCTCAACTGGGAAAGCTCTTGTCATCAGGGGAGAGATACTGTCCTCCCAGCCTATTTCTCTATTATCTATCTTAAGCATCCTTTGCTTTTGGTACTGCGTTCACCAGGTCCTAACTACATCTGATCCAAAATTATCCCTGATAATCAGAGGAAGAGTTTCACAGAGGCAGGCAAAGTTGGCTCCCAAGCTTACTTAATTGCACTTGGCCAGATCTGTGGTAACTTTATGCTGAGTAAAGCCATCTGGAACCACCATCTATGCTAATTTCTTTGTTATGGTTATTGCTAAGGTTTAACAATCTCAATTAGGAATTCATAACATTGTAAGTCCAGGCAAGGCAAATCACCATTTTTAAAATATGTGAGGTTTCTTTGATTGATTGACTGAATGCCATGATTTACATACTTTGGGGAAGTACTATGCAATCTATATGATTGCCATAACTAGAATTAGAATTAGAAGAACTTTATTGTCATTGTACAAGTACAACGAAACTGTGGATGCACCCCAGCAACTGTTTGCAATACAATAAAACCAAAGCACTTTAAAATGAAGATAAGAAAGATAGAGTACCCAATTTGAGAGTACAATATCTACGAATATACACAAAATATACATCCAGCACTGACTGTAATGCTTAGCCGAGTATAATACACAAGACATGGATTGTACTGTAATATGTTATTATACATCTGAATGGGGTATTGAGATTTCACATCTTTTCACATCTTAATGAGGTAGTGACTTCGTGTTTATTTGCGGTTCAGATGGCCCAGGGAAAGAAACTATTTGTTAGTCTAGTGGTGTGCGATTTTATTGACCTAAAATGCCATCCAGATGGCAGCAGGTCAAAAAGATAATTTCCAGGGTGTGAGGGGTCTTCTATAATGGCCTTGATTCTGCTTTGGCAGCGGGACCTGGCTAAGTCTTCCAGGGAGGGCAGAGGGCAACCAATGATCTTTTGAGCTGTGTTTATCACCCTCTGTACAGTTTTCCTGTCCTCAACTGTGGAGCCCGCATACCACACACCCAGACAATATGTCAGAGTGCTCTCCACAGAGGCTTTATAGAAAGCCAGATTGTTCTTCCTAAGAACCCGCAGGAAGTGCAGCCACTGCTGAGCCTTCTTCACTATGGCCTTGGTATTAGGGGACCAGGAGATATCAGCTGAAATATGGATGCCAAGGAATCTGATCGTAGGGACAGTTTCCACTCATTCTCTGTTGATGATGAGTGGGGCGTGGTCCTGTCCATGTTTCTTGAAGTCCATAATCAGTTCTTTGGTTTTATGGACATTCAGTAACAGATTGTTCCGTGAACACCAGACAGACAGGTTCTCTACTTCTGCCCTATATGCTGTCTCATCCTCTTCGGAGATGAGACCAATCACGGTCGTGTCGTCCGCAAACTTTATGATGGTGTTTGTTGTGTGGCTTGGTGAGCAGTCAAAGGTGTACAAGGCATATAGCAGAGGGCTCAAGACACAACCCTGGGTGGAACCAGTACTAAGTTTTAATGCCAGTTTACTGCTGTGTAAAATACAGGTAAGTCTGGCAAACATTTTTTTTTAATTTCTCCACAGCCATGAGGATGTACACTGCCGTATTGAAATCCTAAGGAGAAAAGTAATCTGTTCCACTTGGTAAATTTAGCAGGGGAAAGTTGGGGCTAACATTCACCAGCGTGCAAGAAGGGCATGCTGGTTCCACTTTGGGGGAAAATATACATATGTTTTTTAGTGCCAGATAGGCTTCACTGCAGACCACAGTCATTTATGATTTCACAAATTAGACCTGGAAGAGGAAGAGGTATCTTCCATTTATTCTACATGGAAATCACAATTTCTTCCATCTCTAAACTCTCCTGCAGTTATTTTGGAAATATTTATTTATAAAGATGATGTGAAAGAAGCTGAATAACTCTCCTGTGATGACCCGGGGCATGACACAAAAATAACCAAGTCACAAAAATAGAAGAAAGTCCCTTTAATGCCTCCAACTTGGCCCCAATGTCCAATTATCCTCGGCTGGATATCAGACTCATAAAGAAAACAGTTTATGGAGGGAGTAAATGCAGTCTGCACCCAAAGTAAAGTTAATTCAAAATAAAAAACCCAACACACCACACTGAAGGAATTATTACTGCAGGCAAGGATGATTAATTGCAGACTTCTACCAGATAACGCAGCAACCACAGTTGGGAGGAAGCCAAAGCACAGATAAGCTCCAACAAGAATGCACGATTTGCTTCCAGTAACTTTGCCATGCGCAGTTTGTCCTTTTAAACCAAAAAATGATGAAATTAATTAATGATGGAATGCTTCAATTTTTATATGCAAAGGTGAAGAGAGAATGTCTGAGCAGTAAACTAACAATCATCACCTAATTATGGGGATTTCTTTAGTTCTGAAGATCATCACTGCACCCAAGGGTTGCATGTCTACATGTATACTGGAGCTTTATGCAAAAATGTTATGCTTTCTAATGATTTTATTGCTTTTGTAAATTTATTTATACTGCAAGTATTGTCCCATGGGCCTGACAGTTGTTGCTTCCAATTCATGCATACAACACTTTAAAAATATCTCTCTGAACACCCTACATTCTTTGCCTCAGTTATTTCCTGTGGGAGGGAACTTTTGAGGTAGATTATATGTTTCAAACTGAACTATTTCCTTAGATTCATTTTAAATTTACTGCATGTCAAATTGACTTGAGCTTTGCTCCCATAGATGCTTACTGATAGGTCAGGATAAAAAGGAGCATCTGGCTGGTTTTTCATCAAACCAGTCATTATCATGTATTCCAACCTTATAGAGAAGCAAGGCTTACTCATATAAACAGAAGTGTCTGAAAGGACATCCAGGAGTCTGGCTTCTTATATGCAACCAAGAAATATCAACAAATTGAGTTTAGAAAGTCAGCCCTTTTCTGTGTAACCAAAAAAAAAAAAAAATTAAATAACAATTTTCTTCTTTCCATCTCCTTGGAATAAATATAGATTTATTAAGGAAATTACATCAACCTTTCCCATGTGGAAAGGAAAGTTCTCTTTTGTTTCTTGGCATACTTTGAATTGGCTGCAATAAATTGAAATACAGTAGTTATGTCCAGGGGTTTCCAGCAAGGCTTTACCCACTGTCAAAAATGTTGCATTGGTAATCATTGGCCCATTTAAAGCCATTGGTTTCTAGCAGTTAAAACAAGAGACAACACTATGGAAATGCTCATTCCACCTCCATTTCCATCCCCCAGTTTTTCGGAAGGGCTTTGAAGCTGAGCTATTTGTCTTTACTGCCACAGACCCTCAATATGTCAAGACCACCATGGGGCCACGTTCCCTCTAGCTAACCAAAGGCTATAAAAAAGAAAGAAAAAAAGAAAGCCATATAGTTTGCCTCCTTTTCCCATTCATACTTGGTATGATTAGCTGGTGAGTTGTCAGAAATTGGAAGAATAACTGGGGAAGGCAACTGCAAAACCTCTAAGACCTTGTCCCTTTTTTAACCTGAAATAATAGCATCTCATTCAGCTGCTGTGTCTTTGGATCTCTATGTGGGGGGGGGGAATGAACTCAAGAGACAGGATAATAAGAGAACAGGGCATGAGCCTGCCAAAATGCATTCCAGCTCTCAAGTGTAGCAATAGGGGGAAATGTTTAAACCTCACTTTGATATATATATATATATCATCATTGAGGTGCAAATAAATCATCCCAGAAAGCAAATAAAGGTAACACAGTGGGATCACCTAGGTGTGGAGATGAATAGCTCAAAGATCCACCATGGAAGTGTCTTGTATCGTTAGTGCTAGAATTACAATCATTGGAGAAGCCAACTGGAATATAAGAGGTAGTGTCAGAGCAGTGTGTGTGAATAAGGTTGAAAGCTCACTAGTATCCTAATTACTCAGGAAGAACAGATGAACATAAGTAAAGTGCTGAGCAGTAACCAACTCGATGGCATCAAACTCGAGAAAATATTTTTTAATAAAAAGGTTATTTTTATTTTTTAAACATCTCTTCAAATGAGCAACGTAATTCCAGGTTACAACATTTATAATAGTCATAATTACATTTCCAACTTATCTAATTTCATATCAAATCATTATCTATTCCACTGATCTTTAAATAAGTTCTCACTTCATATTTCAATTCAACATCAAAAACATTTCATCCTCACATATATTTTCCACTCTTTATCCCCTATTATTTCCATTTTCAGCTTACTACCTATTTTATTTTACATTATTCATTATTATCTTCATTAACTTTCTCAAAGCCGATATATAATAAACAAACAAAAAAGAGTAAAAATAAAATAAAACTAATATATTCAGGATCCACATGGTATATCCTCCAGTCTACAATAAATCTTATATTTATTCCAGAGATATTAATATAACCATTTCATATTTTTACTTTGTTTCCACATGTAGATCTTTGATCATTTCCAAGAGGTGGTATGAGTTTTGTACATGTGAAGCTGCTGCTTCAGCATGGGGCTGTAGCTGCTTTGCTAGCTATTTGGCTAGGTTTTGTAGTGGTGCTCCTCTGGAGCTGACTATGGGTCTGAGAGGTATGCCTTCTTTGTGTAGTTTTGGGAGGCCGTATAGTTTGGGGCATCTGGAAGATTTTTCTCTTGAGATGATCGTCTGTTGGAAAGCATAGGCAGTTAGCAAGACATCCCCAATAAAGGAGTGGTTCTGCAGGTGGTGACCACAGACCACTTCTCAGTTTCTATGCTTTCTGGCTGATGGTTTGGTCACTTTTGAATGCTGGTGGTGCTTTCACTCTAGTGGTAGCATGAGATGGAGTCTACAACCTATACAAGTGGCTCAGGTAGTGCAGCTCATCCAAGATGGCGAGCTGTGGCAAGAAGGTTTGCTGTGTCTGTCAGCGTAGTGTCCAGAACATGGAGGCACTACCAGGAGACAGGTCAGTACATCAGGAGATGTGGAGGAGGCCGTAGGAGGGCAACAACCCAGCATCAGGACTGCTACCTCCGCCTTTGTGCAAGGAGGGACAGGAGGAGCACTGCCAGAGCCCTGCAAAATGACCTCCAGCAGGCCACAAATGTGCATGTGGCTGCTCAAACAGTCAGAAACAGACTCCATGAGGGTGGTATGAGGGCCCAACGTCCACAGGTGGGGGTTGTGCTTACAGCCCAACACTGTGCAGGACATTTGGCATTTGCCAGAGAACACCAAGATTGGCAAATTCACCACTGGCGCCCTGTGCTATTCACAGATGAAAGCAGGTTCCTTGAGCACATGTGACAGACGTGACAGGGTCTGGAGATGCCGTGGAGAATGTTCTGCTGCCTGCAACATCCTCCAGCATGACCGGTTTGGCTGTGGGTCAGTAATGGTGTGGGGTGGCATTTCTTTAGGGGGCCACACAGCCCTCCGTGTGCTCGCCAGAGGTAGCCTGACTGCCATTAGTTACCAAGATGGGATTCTCAGACCCCTTGTGAGACCATAGGCTGGTGCGGTTGGCCCTGGGTTCCTCCTAATGCAAGATAATGCTAGACCTCATGTGGCTGGAGTGTGTTAGCAGTTCCTGCAAGATGAAGGCATTGATGCTATGGACTGGCCCGCCCATTCCCCAGACCTGAATCCAATTGTGCACATCTGGGACATCATGTCTCGCTCCATCCACCAATGCCACATTGCACCACAGACTGTCCAGGAGTTAAGGGGTGCTTTAGCCCAGGTGTGGGAGGAGTTCCCTCAGGAGACCATCCGCCACCTCATCAGGAGCATGCCCAGGCATTGTAGGGAGGTCATACAGGCACATGGAGGCCACACACACTACTGAGCCTCATTTTGACTTGTTTTAAGGACATTACATCAAAGTTGGATCAGCCTGTAGTATTTATTTCCACTTTAATTTTGAGTGTAACTCCAAATCCAGACCTCCATGGGTTGCTAATCTTCAGGCTTGTGTCTTCGGCTTTGTGCTTCTCGGAGGAAGCACAAAGAAGCACAAAGCCGAAGACACAAGCCTGAAGATGATGAATGAGACTTCATCGAAACGTCACCTAGATACTTCCAATTTTATGTGGGAGAAAACCCGAATAACCAAAGATCTACATACAAATACCCGCAAAAACCTCAGAATATATATATATATATATATATATATATATATATATATATATATATATATATATATATATATATATATATATATATAATAAATTATTAATTATATCAATAGAAATATCTTATACACAATATACTATACAAATTATTCTAAAATGGGCTCTCTTACACAAAAGTTTGTTCAACACCATGAGATCAGAATAGGACTCACTACTCCTCTCCATGTATTAATTATACACTAAATAGTTATCTAAGTAGGATTTTTCATTATTTTATTAGAAACATGGATTTTTGTTCATCTCATCAGTGTCTTACTCAAGGGAACATATTAAACCTGAGTCATTAACTTTCAGGAATACACGTCAAGATCTGAATCTCCAAGAGAACACACAGTCCTACAACTGCAGATCAGAGGGTTCCAAAACACTTATTGTACTATGAAGCCAATACTAGGAAGAAAGCACAAAGGGGAAAATCCTGTTATCCCTACATCTGCTTATCTGAATCAGTAGATATGAAGTCCACATCCCTGTGGAGAAAAAGAATTTTCTCACTGGAGTCTGATTCAAACAAGAATTTCTCAGTTATCCAAAGATCTGGCTCATGGTCTGACACTGTGTCACATGTCCTACGAGGCAGCAAAGCTTCTGGTTCGCCATGATAACTTTTGATATTTGCCATCATCAAGATATATGTGTTTAATCAGGCTCTTGACAGGTAAGGATTGTGAAAAGGGGATAGTTTGTTCTCCCAAGCTGTTCGATCTCTAAGGCCCCTATTTATTTTGGAATAGAATGAATAACATTGTGCTGAAACGGAAATTAAAAAAGCAGGGCTGTAATTTACAGTAGGGAGAACAGCAGATGTAAGGGCTTTCCTCCTCTTTTTTCCTCCACCTCTTTTCACTACTCTAGTTCCAAAATTGATGCAGCTGAAAGAAGGTTTAAACCTTCCTTTATTGCTGGCAACAATTGGGGGTGGGGGGAGATCACAATTACCACATTCTGTATGCTTGCCAAAGAAGTGAACTGCTTCAACATATACACACACACTTTATCAAAACCAAATGCCCCTGAAATCAGAATGTTGCAAAACCTACTTCAAGATGTCCATTGAAATATATCCCCAATGATGCAAGAGGAGAGAGAGAAATAGGTTCTTTAATATAGCATTTAAAAATAAAACAATTGCTTGCCAGCAAAGCATTCTCTCCTTTCTGGTTTTTATAAAACGGTCTCCGTTTTTTTTCCATCCATAAAAAAAAAGTTCCAGCAGTTTTCTTTGAAAAGAGACTCCAGACAAGCACCTCCATCGCAAAGAGTTTCACATTCTTCTAATGAGATGTGATCCGTGGTTTGAACTAGGAGGCAATCTAAGCAATGGGAGTATCCCTTTATTGTGCATTTGTTTTTGTTTTGTTTTTCCTTTGCCAGGAGCAGAGCTTCCTTCTTCTTAAAAATTTCTTCAGCAATGCTATACAACTACAATATTAGAATAAATGTTTAGAATTCTTTTTTTAGGAAGAATAATAACTTGGATATTGGCATCAAATAAAAAAAAAGTTAGTCCTAAAGGGTATTTCCCATCTACTTAATATCCACATCCTATTATAAAACAAAGCAACAATAATAAAAAGGAAAGAATTTGGTTTGGAAACATTCTTTGCAGACCTTGGTTTCAAGCAGATAAGAGAATAAGTATTTACAAATTTAGGCAAAATTAATAATATGAATAATCAAGATTATGGGCAATCTCTTATATTTTTAATCAGAAATAAATTCCACTGCATTCAGTGTGGCTTATACCCAAATCACAGGGAGATAGTAAAAAAAAATCATTTAAATCCTGATAAACTGCTTTGGAAGAGCATCTTAACAACAATGTCAAATGAGACAGAAAGCCTTTATTAAATATTCCAGGTCAATATGTGTGGAAGGGTGCTAGGGAAGAGAATAATGGTGAAATGTTCTACTCTCACCTATGCCTATTCAGCAGACTGTTGGACCCAATCCTGCACACCTCTATAAACCTAGTTTTAAAAACATTATCATTATCATCATAAAGGCAGAGTTTTAATGATTATCATGCATATATCAAAACTTTTCTAGTAGTCTACTTCTTACTTGCCAGAAAGTTGAATTTTAATATTGTTAACAAGGCTGGCTTTTCCATTCAGTAGAAATATAAAAGAAGGAGCTTTTTCTTACTCCAACTCTACAGATATTATTAGCAGGATTGAAATCCAAGTAATGTTCACCTTTCCCTTTTAGAAGTTCAATTATTCTGAAACTTTGGGCTCTATCTTTTAGGAACAAGAGTGCCTACGATGATGAAAGAGGTATTCTCCACAAATTCTTTTGAAAGGAATGACATAACCTAGCAACATTTTCATAATAATAAGCCCAATCCTTATCACATCATTTTCTGTCTGGATTAAATCATTATACCCAGACAGATTGGGAAGTGAGCTGCAAAACAGGTAATGAAATTGATCCAACGTAAAATGTTTTCTATTATTAAAGAAAGTGAGGTATGCAGTTAATTGTTACTTACTTGTTCAGTTTTGGGAAGGTGTAAAGCCTTAGTAGCAAACAGATGGAGTTGCTTCCTTGATTTGTTAAATGAAAAAGGCCTTATAAAGAAGAAAGACAAAGGACTAAAAGTAGAAGTGTCACTTTTCCAAGTATGTGTACTCCTTTTATATCTGTGATGCACATTTCATCCATGCTTGTACAACTAGCAAGGATCAATAGAATAAGATAACTGATTATTGCTAAGCACCAGGCTCTCTTAATGTGGGGAAAAGGAGGAGGGGTTAAAACTTACAAATATAGGGAAATTAACAATAAGCCACAAAACCCCAACTCAACATTCCTCATTCCACAGTGAGGAAAAGCAGAGCTGCTACATCTTTTGGTAAACTTTTGAATGCTTTTAAAGAGGATTAGGTCAGCTCTCCCTCTTTTCACAGGAAATAAGAGAACTTTGCTTTCCTCTCCTCTATGTTGTTAGAATCCTTGAGAAATGTTGATGTTAATATACATACACTGACACACACCAGGACTGAGCCACTAGACAAAATGAATGATGAAGTACGGGTTGCAGGAGGAAACTGACAGATACAAAAGGGCTTGGGAATGAAATGCAGGGAGAGACAAAGGAGGCTGGCTGGAGAGAAGAACATTGTAATCCATGGGGAGGCAGGGAGGGGGTTGTTGTTAAACAATTACATTTTAAGGTTACTGTGTAAATTCTGTTCCTTTTTAATATGCATAATGATGCTGTAAGGTATGCTGCTTTGGGGTACAATGTTTCATCATTCTGAGAACGCCAGATTTAATGGCCACCTCTGGAGAGAGGGCATTTCTCCTCCCCCCTACCAACTCTTGTCTGATCGCATCCCAATGTTAGCCAACTCTGCCTCCAGGATAATGAGCGTCAGATGCAAGCATGGCAGAGCCCAAGTTGTCACAAATTTGCCAAAAACTTTTGTTGTTCTCTAAGTGAATTGAAGAGGAATCAAAAGAATCCAAATTCTGCTTTGTGTTATCAGAAATTAAAAAAGAAAGACACCCATTGCCCCCACCCCTCACAAGGCTGCCAGGAATAGCATGTTATGGTCATTGGAGCTGGCTGTCTTAGTCTGTGGCTCTGGTAATATCACAGCAGCTGATATTGGCCTGCCAGGGCTAGGGTAATAACAGCATTTTCATCATCTGTATCTGAAACATACGATGGAGGAGAAACAGCTGGCCATTGCAATAGGATCGTGGTACTTTCCTCTGGCTGTTTCTTCTCTCATTTCACCTGTCTGGTGATCCATGGGGCACTGGACAATAAGCAGCCCCATCGATGAGCATCCCCCTTCAGACCTTATCAAATGGCACCCTTGGAATCACAGCGTGGATTTTAATCCAGGGATGCCATGGTTGGAAGATGCTGAGAGAATTCATTTATCCTGGAAATTTTTTTGGTCATTGTCAGAGGAAAACAGACTCATTAGCTTCCCAGCTTTCAACCGAGTGGGCTACAGGACATCTTTCTCTTGCGCTGCACAGCAGTAGAGCAAATAGTAATATGAGCCATTTCAGGGAAGTCTTGCAGAATCAGAGGAAATGTGATTCTGCTATTGGTCACATTGAGGAAGAACATCCCATAGGAGAACTGTGAACATGGAATGGTTCATTCAAGGATATCATCAGCAAGGGATAGGAAGAGATAGCCAGTAGATGTTAGATACTGTGAGTTTTTCTTTGAAAATGCTAGAAGCAACTGAAGTGAAGATACTATATTTGAATTACACCTGCAATTATCTTTCCTAAACTTTTTAAAGCTTCAGTATGGATTGTTACTATTGTACAGTATAAGTCAAAGCAGTCATTTGACTGAAACAGCAAATCAAGCTGCACATATGAATTATGTACAAGCATCCTCCAAACTTTCTACAACTCTGATTCTTTTTATTTATAATTTTTACTATGTATGTTCACCTGTGTTAATACACTGCAATTTGTTTCACTGCTGCTAACTTGCTGTCCTGATGGCAGGCAAAAGGATTCAGTAGAGCCTGAGAGGCAAAATATTTTACTTTAAATTGCTTTGTATGATTCATTAATTTTGTTCTGCTTTAACATAAAGTTAGGTTTGGTATCCCAGTATTACTACAAGTAGTAAGAGTAGTGTTATTATTTAGCATCCTTAGTTTATGGCTAGCAGGGAGTGTACAACTTCGATCAGCAACCTTTACTTTCTAAAGCAACCCTTATTATATTTGTCAACAGATGGTGCTCTTACTCCACAGTGAGGGTAAGAATTGGTGACATTTTTTTTACTATTATCCTCCTGAGGATGCTACCAAGAATTGACCATGTATATCAGAGATATGGCTCTCTGCATCCATGGCTCAGGCAATCCAGCCTTGCTGATTTATGGTGCAAAGCCTTTCCAAAATTATTAAGTTTTCATAAATGCACCTGATTAAATCTATCATGCACTGAAACTAAAGTCTAATTAAATTTAGCACGAAATCTAAATATAAAGGTCCCAACTCAAATCTCAGTTTAATTCTGATCTCATTAGAGATCATATGTTTCAACATGGCTTCATAGTACAGTATGAAGTGGGGGTTCCAGAATCACTGAGTTGGTGCATATGAAGTGTTCTAATAATTTGGGTAAAGCTTGCCATAAAAATACCAAGTCTTTCTTGGTGCAATTACTAGAATGGAATCATACTGATTTCTGGAGCGCTGTTTCTGTGAGTAATCAATCAATAATTGTAATGTATAAGTAGAGAGATACATTTTTTGATAATTATTATTTTTAAACGGGGTGAGGGTTAGAGATCCAAAGTTAGTGTTATTTTAACCTATCCACCCTCTTGAAGGTTTTTCAAGGTCATGATTTCCAAGTCTTGGAAATAGTTTGTTCAGAAACTGGGTGGAGAAGTGGTCAGGAGAGGCAATCTGAACTGATTTCTCTCTATAAAGCTACAGTCCTGTGACTGACTTCAGAGGAAATTTAAGAAACCATTGGATTGCAGGCTGGGTTATGTAAAATAAAGTTTATTAAAAACAACTTTTGAACTGGGGAGTGCATAATTACGTTCAGACACTAAGATAAATCCCTGAAATTCAGTGGAAAATTATATTCTGATCCATGCATAAGTCCGGAACCAGATCTGTTTGCCCTGGAATTCATAAGGATCAATTTCTTCAAGCATAAATTTGTGAATGAACTTTGACTAGAAAAATCTAGATCTTGCCATTTAGATCAGATAGTTTGTTTAACTGGGCACCATTTTCCACTATGTAGTTGTAATGCCAACATGAAATAACCCTCACTTCCACACAAATTATTTGGCAATATGTGCTATAACACAGTGTTAAGTGTTCTATATAGCCATTTGGAACACAGTGCATCATATTCACATTTTGCCATACCACATTGTGAGTATTACTAGATGGAAGGACTTTTGGCACAGAAGAGAGGGCATATTTCATGGCAGCTCAAGGAAAATAGAATTTTGGCAGGCACATGCCACAGTGAGGCAGGAGTTTTCATATAAGAAATCCCTGCTACTCCATTTAGACTTGAGCACTTGGGATACATTTTAAAAGAAAATCTAAATGAAATGCAGGTTGAGCTGTTATGGAGAAAGTGGTGGAGAGCACATGAAGTCAAAGGCTGGTGCTTGAATCTATCCAGAGTTGGAGTTGAAAGTATAAAATTAAGGAAAAGGCAGAAGCAGGTGTTAGCATTCAGGCAGAAGCTGGATTTTATTCAAGTAAAGTCCTATCAAAAGTAGAACTTGCTTCATCTGCTATGTATTAACCAAATTCTCAGAGGTCTTGATTTTATAGACAAGGCAAAATAGGTGGCATAGATTTACTAGACTGTATATAAAGATCGTAATTTCAGGATGAATAACAAATCCACATTAATCTTTAAGATTAAATACAGTTCAGTTCCATTTCTTCAAAGTAGATTCCATAGTAACTCTATTCCAAGACAGATAGATAGATACAGGAGTGGGATTCTATAGGTTTGCACCTATTCGCTAGAACTGGTTGTTAACATTCTAAGCAGTTTGGAGAACCGGTTGTTAGAATAAATTACTGGCCTAATACTGTAAGGAAGGCAGGAAGGAAACATTCTGGTGTTGCTTACAGAAACTGCCTTTCCGTTAACCCTTATTATATTCTTGTCAGGACTAGACTTCCTGTGTCAGGAACGTCTCTGGAGTTTTTTTCCCCTCCTTTGCTGGTACTTTGCTTGTGTGGAGTGACCATTCAAAGTTACAATGGCACTGAAAAAAGTGACTTATGACCATTTTTCACACTTACAACTGTTGCAACATCCCCACAGTCATGAGAGGCCAGGCGAGAGGATGCGTGCCTTGATGTGAGTGATATTGAGTTGGCCACGCCCAGTCAATAACATGACCACCAAGCCACACGCACCATGCCCATAGAACCGGTTGTTAAAAAATTTGAATCCCACCCCTGGATAGATAGATAGATAGATAGATAGATAGATAGATAGATAGATAGATAGATAGATAGATAGATAGATAGATAGATGATAGATAGATAGATAGATAGATAGATAGATATGTAGGCTGCCCCAAATTTAAAACTGAAATGGCTGTGATAGTCTGACTCACAGACGAACACAATACAGAAGCCTGATGATGGCAGATGAGATTCTGCCGAAACGTTGCTACAACTTTAAAAGCACAACTACAATGATGTGGGAAAATACCCGAACAAAGCTGAATACCATACATGTAAGTACCCGTGAAAACTTAAGAAAATGTATGTATGTATGTATGTATGTATGTATGTATGTATGTATGTATGGTATTCAGCTTTGTTTGGGTATTTTCCCACGTCATTATAGTTGTGCTTTTAAAGTTGTAGCAACATTTTGGCAGAATCTCATCTGCCATCATCAGGCTTCTGTACTGTGTTCGTCTGTGAGTCAGACTTTTACAATACAGGAACACAATGTTGCCAGCCAATCAAGACAAAAAAAGCCACAAAACTGACAGAAGATATTAGAAACACCAATCAAGCAGAACACAGCAAACTCCAAGACCAATAAACACAGACCAAGACTCCCAACCAATCAGGATGAAGAAAAAACCATTCTGGCACAGTAGTAGGCTAGTCCCAAGTTTAAAACTGAAACCACTGTAAAAGTCTGACTCACAGATGAACACAATACAGAAGCCTGATGATGGCAGATGAGATTCTGCCAAAAAGTTGCTACAACTTTAAAAGTACAACTATAATGACGTGGGAAAATACCCAAACAAAGCTGAATACCACACATATAAATACCTGCAAAAACTTAAGAAAACCTATATATATATACATACATACATACATATACATATACATATACATATACATATACATATACATTCTTAAAACTCTCCAATGTTCACAACTTCTGAAGACAAGCCATTCCATTGATTAGTTCTTATTGTCAGGACATTTCTTTTTAGTTCTAGGTTGGATCTCTCTTTGGTAAGATATTTGTTAATTCTTGTCCTGCCCTCAGGTACTTTGGAATATAAATTTATCCCTTCTTTGTGATAGTCTCTCAAATATTGGAAGACTGCTACCATGTCACCACTAGTCTTTCTCTTTGTTAGACTAGACATATCCAGTTCTTTCAACCATTCACCATACCTTTTAACCTCTAGTTCTCTTATCATCTGTGTTGCTCTTCTCTGTTCTCTTTCTAGTGACTCAATATCTTTTTTTAAATATATCACAGTGAGCAAAATTGGATGCAGTCTTTCAAGTGTGGTCTTACTAAAACACTATATAGCGGCACTAATACGTCACATGTTCTTGATACTATTCCTCTAGGACTGCATTGGCTTTTTTGGAACTTGCAGCACTACTGGCTCATATTTAAGTGGTTGTCCACTAGGACTCCTAGATCCCTCTCTCAGTTGGAATGGGACATGATGGCACCATTTCAGTGCCATCATCTTGCCATGGCCATATCACCATGGTCACCTCAGTATAGCCATCTTGGCATGGGACAAATTGCCACAGGAAACTTGCCACAGGACAACTCGGCGCATCCCCCTGTGGCACTTTCCTTTGTGGGAGCGGCCATTGACCACAGTGTCACAACAGGTTGTGTCTCTGGACCCAGGTCTGGTCTCCCATGGGCATGGCCAGTCAGTCAGATTGGAGCACATCTGGCTCACTGTCTGCAATGTCACCATCACAGCTGCTATTCACCAGGGAATTTTCCACTCAGGCTGCATTCTCTTTTTTCCCTGTGGGCTCTCATTGGAGGGTGAAATCCATGCCAGTCTCAGTGTTGTGGACCTCTTGTTTGGTATGTTGTGCTGGACCCTGATGGCTCCTGAGCAGGGAGAGGAACAAGCATGGAGTGTGACTGCTGTCTGACAACTATCGATGACTCCTGTTTAGCCTCCCTTTCGTGCTAGAAAGCAAGGTGAGGAAGTCTTCAGAGAAAGGAGGCAAACCAATACTCGAATACAGCTCATCAGTCTGGAATCCACACTGCATATCAAACATTAATACAATTGACAGAGTCCAGAAGTATTTCACGAGAAGAGTACTACACTCCTCTGCTCCCAACAGAATACCCTATATCACCAGGCTTGAGATTTTGGGCTTGGACAACCTTGAACTATGCCACCAACAGTTAGACTTAAGCGTAGCACACAAAATTATCTGCTACAATGTCCTATTGAAGTAGTCAATGACTACTTCAGCTTCAACCACAACAATACAAGAGCACACAACAAATACCACTTCAAACTTGATTGCAGAGTGTACGACTTCAGCAACAGAGCGGTCAATGCCTGGAATGCACTACCTGACTCTGTTGTTACATCCTCTAACCCCCACTCCTTTAACCTCAAACTATCCACTGTTGACCTCACCTCATTCCTAAGAGGTCTGTAAGGGACGTGCATAAGTGCACCATCGTGCCTACCATCCTATTGTCCCCATTTATTCGTACCTATTTCCTGTATTCTTACTCATGTTTATACTTATATCGATTACCTTGTAAGCGATTGACAAATAAAATAAATAAAATAAAATAAATAAATAAAATCCCCCTATGAAAGGTGAGTCCAGTGCAGCATGCCAAAGGAGAGGTCCACAATGCCAAGACTGGCATGGATGCTGCCCTCCCAGGAAGACCCACGGGGAAAAATACATGGGTGGGACACACCTCTCTTGAGTGGGCAGCACAATGCTGAGACTGGCAGGGACATCACCCTCCCTTGAGGACCCACAGGGAAAAGGGAATGGCCGAATGCAGCTCAGGCAGAAGTTCTCCCCAGCAGATGGGCAGCAGTGGGACATGCCTCAGTGGGATGTGCAGCGACAGGGACACCACAAACAGCCACGTGGAGCAGACAGGCTCCAACCTGACCGACCATCCACACCCATGGAAAGTTGAGATGTGGCCCATTGTGACACCATGGTCAATGGCTGCCTCCTTGGAAGGGAGATGCTGCAGGAGAGGGGCATGGAAAGTTGTCCCATGGCAAGTTTCCCATGGCAATTTGTCCTGCGCTGAGGTGGTTGTGGCAAGATGGTCATGGCAAGATGGTGGCGCCAAAGTGTCATAGACCCTCTCCTAGTTACTGTTGTCAGCCCATGTGCCACCTATTCTATATCTGTGCGTTTGGTTTTTATTGCCTGCATGTAAAATCATTGCCAGTGAATTGCATTTTATTAGATAGGGCCCAGTGTTCAAATCTCCCTGGATCCTTCTAGATTTTGAGCATATCATCTAGAGGGTTGGCTATTCCTCCAAGCTTGGTGTCATCTGCAAATTGGATTAATTCCTTTTCTATGCCCCCATCTAAGTCATTTATAAAGATGTTGAATGCCTAAGACAGAACCTTGAGGTACCCTACTGCATACTTCCCTCCATCTAGATGTAATTTTATTGAGGACTACATATTAAGTACAATATGTTAGCCAATTACAAATCCATCTGGTGCTGAGGCTGTCTATCCCACAGTTTTCTATCTTACCAAATAATAGGTTGTGATCTGCTTTGTCAAATGTGTTATAGAAGTCTGCTATGTCTACAGCATTTCACTGGTACACCAATTTAGTCTCTTTGTGAAAGAATGCAATAAGATTTGTTTGGCAGGATCAGTTTTGAGAAACCCATGTTGACTTCTAGTTTACTTCTAGGTGTTTTCTGATCTGTCGCTCGATTATCTTTTTCAGGATCTTTCCAGGTATTTGTGTCAGGTTGATTGGCCTATACTTTCCTCAATCCATTTTCCCCCTTTTTTGAAGATGGGAGCCACATGAGCTCTTTTCCAGTCCTCTGGCAGTTCCCCAGTGCCCCAGGATGTTTAAAAGATATGGTTCAGTGGTTCCGAGATCACGTCTTCCAGCTCCTTCAGAACTCTGGGATGTAATTTCAGCTTACTTCCTAGGTAGAAGATATGTAGGAAGTATATTACTTAGGAAATATGTATAGGAGATGTATTGCTTTTACACCATTATAAAACTGCAGTAAGTGCGACGTGGCAATTTTAAGTCCTGGTTTATTTTGGCTGAGCTGCCTTTGAATAGCCATGTTTGGAGAATAAGACTCAATTTCTTGTAGAGAAGGAAAAATAACCCAATTGTAATGTAAAGTACAGAAATAGTTGCAAAATGTTTTTTTTTTTTTTTTTTTTAGAAAAGATGATACAGTGAGCAGCCTAGGGAAAAACACCTGGGCTGTCAGTTGCCCAGTTATTAAATCACTTCTGCTCTGTATAGACTGTGCTATAATTCTTCTGCCTTCTCCCAAAGAATCCCAAGAATTATTGCTTAATGCATTGGCAAGAATGGCCTATTAAAGAGACTTCCTTCCACACTTGTCTCTCTCTAGAGGCAGGGAATGTCTGTATAACTGTGGGCCTTTTCTTCCTTGCCTCATTACACAGCTGGCAACATTTTTTGCCATGATATTGATTTCATCTTGTTCCCAGCCCATGAACGAGACAAGACTTAGTTGTCTTTAGCTGTACTGATGTCAATGTAGCATTTTCCCATTGATTCACGTGTGGCCCAAGGGCAGCCTCAGGAAGTGTAAACTGCGCTAGACCTGGTCACCCATTGCCTTGGAGGGAAGTCATGTGAAGAAGAGACAATGGAGATAGCAAGTTTCATGCCAACTGAGTTTTCTGTTTAAGTCAGGATGGATGGACAGTTTTTCAATTCAGCAAAGAATAACTTATTACAGAACAAAAAAGCAGAGAGTAGAATAAATGCCGAGCCTGTTTGGTGCAGTGGTTAAGGCATCAGGCTAGAAACCAGGAGACTGTGCTTCTAGTCCCGCTTTAGGCACAAAGCCAGATGGATGACCTTGGGCCAGTCTCTCTCACTCTTGCTTTCTCGGCCCTAGGAAGGAGGTAATGCCAAACCACTTCCAAGATCTTGCCAAGAAAACTGCAGTCACCAAGAATCAAGATTGACTTGAAGGTGCCAAAAAAAGAAAAAAGGAAGAAGAAGAAAAGCACATCTTTCAAATTGGAGAAATATGGAGCTGGGATTGCAGTAGTCCATGTTTTTAACTTATTTATACCTGTACATCGCTGTGAAGGTAGCTATGTTTGCTGAATAAAGCTCTAGAAGACTCTCCAAACTGAATGAGTGAGCCACAAAATGGCAGTTGCAGCAGGATTTTCATTCTTCTGCCTAGGCTTACAATCTTTCTAAAGGCCTCTGTGAGATACTAAACACTGGATTTAAGAAAGTACTCAGAACTGTCACTCCTCTTATTTCAAAAGGAACACTGAACTTCATTTTTTTTAAAGCAAGGTGAAAATATTGCCAGATGTTGGAGAAAAAGATCATTCTACCACTGAACCCAAGATCGAGAAAATTCTATATTTTACAACATCCAACTTCTCTAATAGTACATATGAAAGAAAGAAAAATTGTCTCTTGATCTGAGTGTTGTGAATCAATAAAAGATGATATTCTAAATGCAAATCAGGGGTTGAAAACCTGCAGACTTGATTGGTCCTTGTACAACAACTTGGGATTGGGCCAGAACTAGACCCTGATTGGCCACTTTGGGAATACTTCTTATTGGTTAGTAGTTTGAACCTGTTGCAAGTTCATTGGTTAATGAGGTAGCAGCTAACCCTATAAAAGGGTTACTGCTGCCCATAGCTTTGCTCTGTTCCATTCTGATTCCTGTTATTATTAAAGAGTTGAAGTCACTGGTCAGATGTCTGGTCTCCTTATTCTCCAAACTTAACACTGGCGACGAGGGTGGGATCCGGAGACCGAAGAGCTGACTAAACCTACAGAGCAACCTACAGAGCACGTGGTTGATCACGCACCATCAACGGCAACATGGCCAGCGGTGTCGTACCACCCGCTCCATTCGACCCAGAAACCGAAGACTGGGAGTCATACATGGATAGGTTCCAGATGTTTCTGGAGACCAACAACCTAAAAAATGCAACAGCAGGAAAAAAAAGAGCTATCTTTCTAACTCACTGCAGGCCGACCGTGTTTAAGATGGCAAAGTCACTTGCCAGGCCAGCAGAGGTAAAAGAGATGGACTGGGACGTCCTCGAGCCGTTACTACGGGCTCACTACGCACCTACGGTGCCGACCCTCGTCAGAAGACACGAATATTACTGGAGGGACCAACAGAAAGGTGAAAGCCTTGCCGATTACATCGCGGACCTCCGAAACCTGGGAGGCCTCTGCGGATTCGCAAATTTAGAAGAAGCTCTCCGGGATCGCCTGGTTCTGGGCCTAGAAGACGGCACGATCCAGAGTAAAATTATGGCTAAGGGAGACATCAGCCTCACCAACGCCCTTAAGGAAGCCTTGGCAGCAGAGGCGACCAAGAAGTCGGCAGCCCGAATGCGCCGCACCGACGCACCGCTACGCAAACTCGCCACGGATACCTCGCCTCGCTCAGAGAGACACCCGGTATCAACTCACCACGAAGACCTAGAGTCCCCGTCCGACAGCGATGAGGAAGAGGTCAACCGACTTCGAACAGAGAGAGACCAGTCCACACAACACTCATTTCGACCGTGCGCCGGCTGTGGAGCCAATCACCCACGAGCCGGCTGCAAATTCCTTGACGCACTCTGCCGCCATTGCGGGAGACGAGGTCACATCGCAAAGGTTTGCAGAAGCAAACAGAATTCCAAACCCCGACAGGCCGAATGCCAATCTTCAGGATTCTTCGGCACACACCGAGAAAAAGTGAACCACTCCTACAGAAACAAACCGTCCACCACTTCCACCAGGCGCGAAGAAACCCGGCGGAAAGAGACCCACCAAACAATCACCATAGGCCACGCTACATCCCTTGATGCCGGGAAAATCCGAGTGAAGGTCGCCATCGAAAACAAACCTTGCGTGATGGAGGTAGACTCGGGATCTTCCCTCTCGATGGTGTCGTGGAAAACGCTCCAACAGCTCATTCCCGCGATCCGCCGCCAAGACCTTAACCCTCAAAGGGTTATAATCAAAGATTATCAGGGAAACAGAATTCCCGTTATCGGATCCCGCAGATTCCAGGTCTCATTCAAGGACCGCACCGTCGCACTACCACTGACTGTTGTGGATCGAGACAGGCCTAGTCTTCTAGGCCTTCAATGGTTCGGGCCGCTCAGAATCACTGTAGCCGGAGTCCACAAGGCCGAAAGCATCGATTGGGAGGAAGACCTCGTGCAAGAATTCCAAGACGTTTTCGCGAACGGACTAGGCAAGTATAAGGGGACCCCAATCTCATTTAACTTGAACCCTGAGATAGCACCCATTCGCCTTAAACCGCGTCGGGTGCCGTTCGCCTTGAAGCCTAAAATCGACGAACAACTCGATAAGCTAATAGCGCAGGGCGTACTGGAACCCACCGACCACGCCCGTTGGGAAACCCCGATAGTGACGCCTATCAAGCCTGATGGGTCCTTAAGAATTTGCGGAGACTACCGGGCTACATTAAACCACGCACTACAGCAAAGTGCTTATCCAGTACCTGTAGTACAACATTTGCTCCATTCCCTGGGCGGCGGGAAAGTTTTCGCCAAACTAGATCAAGCCCAGGCGTATCAACAATTGCCGGTAAACCCAACCACAGCTGAGGCACAAATGATCGTAACACATAGAGGCGCATTTAAATGCAACCGGCTCCAATTCGGGGTAAGCGTCGCCCCTGGAATCTTCCAGAGTTTAATGGAAAGGTTATTACAGGGGATAAAAGGCATTGTCCCATATTTCGACGATGTACTCATCGCCGCCCCTAACAGAGACATTCTAGAAAAAAGACTCAGAGAGGTTTTACGAAGATTCCAGAATGCAGGCCTCAGAGTAAAAAAGGATAAATGCCAGTTATGTACCGAAAGAGTAGAATTTTTGGGATATCTCCTGGACAGCCAAGGAATTCATCCCACCGAAGACAAATTACGAGCAATTAAAAAGGCACCCACTCCAAGGAACAAGGCTGACCTACAGGCGTTCCTTGGACTTATCAATTTCTATAATGTTTTTTTACCCCACAAAGCAACAGTAGCTGAACCATTGCATAGACTATTAGACAAAAAAGCAACGTGGATTTGGGGGCAACAGGAACAACATGCTTTCCAACAAGTAAAGAAATTGCTAACTTCGGATTCAGTACTTATGCAGTACAACGAGACTCTGCCGCTCACGATCACGTGTGACGCATCGCCTTTTGGGGTTGGGGCAATTCTGGCCCACGTGTTACCAAACGGAGCGGAAGCCCCCATCGCGTTTTTTTCACGAACCTTAGCTAAAGCTGAACGAAATTATAGTCAGCTGGACAAAGAAGCTTTAGCTATTGTTGCTGCAGTTAAAAGATTTCATGAATATGTTTATGGCCGTGCATTTACAATAATCACTGATCATAAACCGCTGCTGGGGATCATTGCGGGAAATAAACCAACCCCGTATATATTGTCCCCCAGAATGACCCGTTGGTCCGAATTCTTGGCGGCCTACAACTACACCTTGCAACACCGCCCGGGGAAATCGATTCTCCACGCTGATGCGTTGAGCAGAACACCGCTTCCAGACTCTGTTGTGGATCCAGCCCCAACCATCTCAACACTCCAGATCGAAGCTCTACAGGCACCACCCTTGACGGCTAGAGACATTGCTTTTGAAACGAAACGCGACCCAGTTCTGCGACACATACTCCGCTGGGTTGAACGGGGGTGGCCGACGGACCAAATAGCACCTGAATGGGTGCCTTTCAAAGCCCGCCAAACCGAGCTGTTTTCCCAAAAAGGCTGTATCTTGTGGGGCGATCGAGTCGTAATCCCTGACAAATTGCAACAGACTGTTTTAGCGGTATTGCATGAGGGACATCCGGGTATTGTGCGGATGAAATCACTCGCACGCAGCTACGCTTGGTGGCCGGGAATCGACAAAAGAATCGAGGCCTGGGTCGCTACTTGCCAACGTTGCCAGGACGTCAGCAACGCCCCACCTAAAGCAAGCCCAACCGAATGGGAAACGCCGAGGGGACCGTGGTCCCGTATTCATATTGACTTTGCGGGGCCTACCAAAGGGCACACTTTCCTGATTACTGTCGATGCCTATTCTAACTGGCTCGAGATTCATCGAATGCACACAACTACAACAGACTCAGTTATTAATAAATTAAACAGACTATTTGCCACACACGGGTTTCCGGACGTGTTGGTCTCGGACAACGGCCCTCAGTTCACTGCATTGCCCTTTGAGCAATATCTTGCCGATCGGGGCATCCGCCATGCGTTAACCTCGCCCGCGCACCCTGCGGCGAATGGACGTGCAGAACGCATGGTACAATTCGTAAAAAAGACCCTTCACAAAATGGAATTTGGCAACATCGACGAGAAAATCAATCGAATTCTCTTGTTGCAACACATCACGCCTCACAGCGTGACCAACAAAACGCCCGCTGAACTTCTTATGGGGCGGAAACTCCGATCGCACCTTGACCGGCTCCACCCCGCTTTCGCACCAGAAAAGCCTTTCGGTTCCAGCAGCAAATGCCGGGGATTTAAGGTAGGCGATTTAATCTTTGCCAAAAACTTTTCCGGCGACCCGCTATGGATACCCGCAACCGTTACCCACCTCACCGGGCCTAGATCTTACCGCCTGCTTACAGAAAATGGGAGGGTGTGGAAACGCCACATAGACCAGCTCCGGTCGAGATTACCACCCAGCGGTCATGACCCCCCGGTTTCTCCAACTCAAGGGGGAGGAAGCATCGAGGAGGGTGACTTTGATACAATTAATAGCGGGCCAACGGAGGCCCTACAGCCCAGCGAAACACCGGAGCGTGAAGCGGGAAGGGAGTTGACTTTTCCAGGGAACTTTAATACGGGGGAAACTGAACTGCTAAACCCCGAAGAAACACGGAGTAGCAGAGACAACCACAGCGAAGGCAGCACGGAATCACCGTGCAGCGAAATAGAATTTAATAAAGGTCATCCAAACGCTCCACCGGAACCGGACATTCGACAAAACCCGGTGGAGCCTCGGAAATCATCCAGGCAGACCAAACGGCCTGCCTATCTTGAGGATTTTATTACAGCTCCCCTCAAACGGAACCCAAGGGGGAGGGGTGTTGTGAATCAATAAAAGTTGATATTCTAAATGCAAATCAGGGGTTGAAAACCTGCAGACTTGATTGGTCCTTGTACAACAACTTGGGATTGGGCCAGAACTAGACCCTGATTGGCCACTTTGGGAATACTTCTTATTGGTTAGTAGTTTGAACCTGTTGCAAGTTCATTGGTTAATGAGGTAGCAGCTAACCCTATAAAAGGGTTACTGCTGCCCATAGCTTTGCTCTGTTCCATTCTGATTCCTGTTATTATTAAAGAGTTGAAGTCACTGGTCAGATGTCTGGTCTCCTTATTCTCCAAACTTAACACTGAGGACATTTGAAAATAAGGTCATTTTGACCTTCTCCTCCCCCCCAAAAGAGCTGGCACACCCCAATATTTGTGTTGGTTGATTAATCATTTATGTGAATGCTGATTGTATTCTGCTTTTCAAGAACTCCTCCCATCATGTCTTCTGAAAACTGCCTTCAGTCTTTCCTTGCTCTCAGTATTTGTATTTTAAAAAGAAGATTCTTCTTTTTAAATTCTTCTCTCTTAGCTTCCAAAAGCAGCAATAACTAGTGAATAATCTGAAATATTTCTTTGCCCCATAATCATTTATTCAGAATTTTTTTTATTTTCTGATCTGTCTCTCTGTCTCTGTCTCTGTCTCTGTCTGTCTGTCTGTCTGTCTGTCTCTCTCTCTCTCTCTCTCTCTCTCTCTCTCTCTCTCACACACACACACACACACACACACACACACACGTTTTGTTTCTACTGCTGTTGCCTTCTAAAAACATGGTTCCTTAACTGGACTTCAGTGGACTGCTAGCTCTGTGCTTGGGCTTCTGGAAAGGAGGAGACTTCCAACAGACTCATCGTTCTACATCCTGTTTATTCTCCTTCTTCTCCTCTTTGGACATATGGACTTCACAATAGTGGACAGAGGTTCCCAAAAGACTGGAATATTATGGATTCCAATCCCAAATCAGGCAGCCTTCCTGCTCAGAATCTGTGCCAATTGGAGTCCAGTGCACAGATACTTTGCAGGTATGGGATTAACATTAAAACAACAAGGAAAAAATGGAGGGGGGATGTGCTCCCCCCTCTTTCTTTTCAGCACCAAGTCCATCACCCCCTGTTATCTAGCCTCAGGTTAAAGAATGGGAAGGTGCTACAGAAAATCTCATGGATGTTGGCTAGCACAAGGAAGCAGAGAAATTTGTACAACTGTCCTCCTTAAAAAAAATCAACACTCAACTCCCATAAATCCTAAAATGACCTTTTCTCATTTCTGATGCAACTGCACAGCTACTGTAGCTGGTATCATTTTAAAAATCAACAATTTGAAAGACTCAACAAGAAAAATGTATTTTTTTAAAAAAAAAATGCAATGGGAAAAACATTCATATTCCATGCACTGTGCTCCAGCACACACATACACTTTTTGTATACCGCCTACATTCTACCTGACACAATTTGCCATAGTCTAACTTTCAGCAAGTTTGAAAGGGGTTAATGAATGGGAAGGTGAAACTTTTCTTAGAATTCCATTAAAGTCTGACTAGAGGCAAAGCCAAGGCCATTCCAAGTACCCAATGATTATGAATAAAGCCTGGAGTTCTCAACTTACTTGAGGAATGTTAGATATGAAACCACAATCAAGCTTCAATCTCCTCAACACAGCATGTTCCACAGGCCAATCCTCATGTTTGCTGGGGGAAAAAAAATGCATTCTGCAGAAATAGGGTTTTGTTACAGGACCTCAGTGCAGATATTTTTCTCTGTTAGTATATAATCTGCACTGTTGATCCAGGCATTGACTGTTGCTTCTAATTTTATAACTGCACACAAATGTTATGCCATGTGATTCTTTTTCTCCTCCTCATTAGCATTTATTTGCTTGGGATTTTATGTCAACTTGAAATGAGTATTACCTGAATTTCTATTCCAGATGGGCTGCAAAAAGCCAAACATAATATGGGGATTGACAAGAGCCACTATGTTTGTTTCAGGGGACAGGTGCTAATCTTAGCTATGAGATGTTTATTATCCACTAGGATCTTTATCATGGACAGAAGGAATGAAGGAAAAGCGAGGAATTGAAGAATTGACAAATTAGAAGTTGAAGGATTTGACCAATACATGAAAGATAGGAATGTCATTGGCATCTCATCATGTTTATTTTATGGATTTGTTTTCTCTGAATATTGATATTTCACCTTTCAACAAATGATCAGGATAGTTGCATAGGATTTCACATTGTTAGGCAATGCTTTCTTTCTCTGGGTTCCTTCTCTTATGGTTGTGGCCTGCAGAACATCCAATTTATCTGAATGTCCTTGCAAAAATGGGGAGGGAAACTTGAATTTTACAAAAGACAAATTATTTAGCACTAGGATCTTATTCTTTTAAGCACAGTGACCTATTGGAAATATAGCTTTGATATTTTAGGGAAAAACAAATAGTTTTTTAATAATAGCAATACACTATACAAGGGGTAGGCAATTAATTTTCCCATGGGCCACATGAAAAATTGGGACTGCTGTGGAGGGCTGAACCAATAGAGCTATGAAGATGCAAAGGCATTCATACATGCACATACATAAATTAAAAAAAGAAAAAGCAGTCACCTTTAAGATAAAAGCAATCTACATGGGCCAGATACAACCAGCCAAAGAGCAGAATGTAGCCTAGAGGTTGTAAAATGTCCAGATCTGACCTATATGGAGAAATGGCTGGTGAAGTTGACAGATGTTGTAGAAATTGATGAATTAACTTATTTGATTAGAGAAAATATTTTTGTTTGCTTGTTGTTTGTTTTCTTCAATTTATTCCTGACTGGAAGTCTCTTACAAACTTTTTGTGTAAGAATGAAAAAAAAATCCATATGGTTTTGATGATTAGACAGCACAGATTATAGAAAGAAGAGTATTATGGTGTATTTTTAGAGAGAGATCAAAATACATTTATATATATAACTGCTTTGAAGAATATTGGAAGCCACTTCTTTGTAGCTTTTTTTCTTTTTTTTCTACTCCTCAACTTTTTTCCTGCTCATACTTTTTGCTTTTTCTTTGACTTTTTCTGTTTCTTTTCTTAGTTCATTGCTTAGTTTGTGTTAAATTTTATCTTCTTGAATGAAAGTTTTAATAAAAATTATACTTTAAAATAGTGATGATCTTGGCAGTAACGATTCAGTTGTTAAGCAGGACAGAGCTGGATCCATTCATGGAAGAGAAATCTCAGAGGTCTCTAGGCTATTGGGGGAACTAAAGTCCACCATGTAGACAAAGGCAAGGTTGCATCCATCTGGTAAAATCAACTATATTTTCTAAGGTTACCATATTTAGCTGCACATTGATTCTTTCATAGTGTAGTGTAAAGTTTAAAGAGTATATCGTTTCACTTACTGAATAAACTATAGAGATAGTTTATTTCTATTGATCATTACCCATCTGTGACTTTTAATGAACCAAGCACCCTAATGAATTTGTTTTAGATCTTTGCATCTGTTTTATTTGAAATGAATTCTTGAAGGGTGAGCCTTGATTACAGAGCATATCATTAACTTTAGTTGCATATAGAGTGAAACTTCCCATTACCCAAACCATCTTATCATTCTGAGCTATTTTGCTATCTGATATGAAAAATTTCTGTTCTTAGATTTTATTTGTAGAGGTGCTAAAAGCTCCCCAACTACATAATTGCATTAACATTAATGAAGAACGAATTTAGAAGTAAATTTTTTTCCTGATCTTATTGGCTCTCCCAGTCACTTTTGAGTGATCTACCTTCATGTTCTTCTTGACTTCTATTTGTGCTTTTACGTTTTAGTGTTTTATGGTTTAGGATGTGCATACCCTAGACAAGTGTAATTTTGGTGATACACAAGTAACATAAAATAAAATATTGGAATGCATCTGTCTCTCACTCTCTCTCTCACACACACACACTTACACACACATATACACACATCTATATCTATCTTTCTGTCTGTCTGTCTATCATTTATCTATCAGTCTATCTATCTACTATCTACCTATCTATCATCTATCTGATTTGTATGTCGCCAAAGTATAAAAATACAATAAAGTTTAAAAAGTTTAAGATGCATAAAATCCAAACAATCCCCCTCAAACCCTTTAGAAAATTATTCAGCTTTTTCTGGAAGGAAAACACTGTTGGAGGCAAATGAATCTCAAGCTGGAGGTAGTTCAGAGGGCTAGTTCTATCACTGAATATCAGGGCTTCTGTGGGACAACCACCTGCTTCTGGCATGAACAGAATGGTTGGGCCAATTCTAAAGGGGAGATGTGGTCTGCAGATAACCTGGTACCAAGCCATAAAGAATTTACAAGTAAATGCCAGCATTTGCACTTGGGAGGTAATAGGAAGCCAGTGAAGACCTCATAAAACAGCTCTAGTATGTTCCCAGTGGTCAATTTCCATGAGCACCTAATCCACTTGCATTGTGCCTTGAGTGGTCTTTAAAGGCTACAGCACATTGCAACAGTCTAGCCTTGTGGGAATTAAGAATAAACTTAATTGAATACATACTTTGATTAATGGTCTCCGATACCATATTATTGCCATATCAATGCCGGATTCAGCCTATCACCACTTAATATTCTAAACATTTTAAATGCAACTTTAATAACTGAATTTTTGATCATTAGGAAACCTTTTAGTAGGTCCTCGTTAAAGTGCCTTTTTTGAAGATATTGGAGTGTGCACAAAAATTGATAATATGTTTGAGCCAATAGCAATTGCTTTTACCTGTCTGATGTTACCAATTTACTGCAGTGTTTTATATTACCAAATATTCCCTGTCATTCAATATGTACTCGAGTGTAACATCTACTCAAGGCAGTTGGTGTTGAAGAAGAGTCTGCTTTTTAACTCACAGGGAAATATGATCTGTCTGAAGGTAAGAATGTGATCTGAAACAGTGGCACACTCCCTTTTAGGACCAAAGATCTTCCATCTGGATTTCCTACAGAAATGCTAATAAATTAATCTTTGTTTTGCCCATGATACTCTGTCCCAATGGACTGAGACTGAAATCTTGTTTAAGAAAGAAAAAAAAAAGGCTCATAAAATAAAGCAAGAATCTAACAAAGGCTGGCAAGAAATATCTGAGTGTTGCAACTGAAAATGAGCTGTTCTCCTGTCTGGAACATCCAGAACGCCGATGCCATATGGTTTTCCATCACAAAGATGATGAAACGCATTATACTAATTAGAGAGTGAAAGTCTTTTTCCTCAATCTTTAAAAGAGAGGCTGAAATTCCAATCAAGATTTTAATTGTACTACATTATAGAAAACAAAAACAGCTGTGAAAAGAGACACATTGACAGAATGCCTTCATTTTTTAGCTGAATGTTGCATACTTCCCCCCCCCCCGCAATTTTTTTATTTCAATCTGCATATGCACAACCATACATTAACAGTGTGGCATCAATATATCATACATTTTACTATAGGCAAAATTAATAATATCAATCATATCTCTCAATGCATATATTTCACATTAATTCATAATCCTTCAATGCTTATTTTCAACCTTTCAAAATTCCACATACTTGAGAAGAAAAGGCCTTTGCAGTATTTTGAAGAAGGAATACTGAAGGTGGATTTGCTTTCTTTACATAAATTCATAGGAATTGCTATACTAATTACCCCAGGTTGCCTGCTACCTTTAGAAACTGAAATGTCTGCAAATAATTGGAATGCTGATTCGTTTTTAATAATTTTATTACACTTTACAAAGCATACACATTGAAAAACATTAACAATCAAGAGAAAAGATAAAGAGTAAAAGAGAAGTGCAAAAATATATAAAAAGAATATTTATATTTATATTTATATTTATATTTATATAGAATTGTTTTCAACTTCTTTTTCCAAGGATATAAAACTATGCTAACATTTGAGTCTTAGTTTAAGACTCGAATATATTGTCCATTCCCCCCCCACACACACACACACAAAAGGGAAAGATAAAAAAATTCTTTTTAAATTTTTTAACAATTATCAAATGCATATGTCAAAATTTGTTTTTTTCTCCATTTCCTGTAAAATGGCTACAGACATTTTTCCAGTTACGGATAAATTTCTTCTGTAATTTTCTTCATACAAGAGCTGTTAACTTAGCCATTGTTTCCAGTTCTCTTATCTTTATAAACCATTCCTGTATTGCAGGTATCATAGGCTCTTTCCAACACTGAATATATAAAAGTTGTGCTGCTGTTATCATATGTAATGTTAAAAACTATGTAATTTTTGCTAATATTTTATCCATAAACTCCAACAAAAATTTCTGGTCTGAATTGTACATTAATTTTTAATGTCTTTTAAATTTACATTACAAATTTCATCCAATATTGCTTAGCCCTGTTGCAGGTCCATATGATTGGAATGCTGATTTATGACATTCCTAGAAACTTGTTAGATACTAGATCTTTATTAGATTACCAGATCCTTTTAGTAATGTTGCTAATTGCTGCTAATCCAAATCTGCTAATAGGATTTATCCAGGGAAAGGTATAACCATGCAGGGAAAGCAATAGCCTGACTAAGTGCCAAATGCTTTGTCTGAGCTATTGTTTTGTAGTACTAACTGTTAGGAAAGCTGCAGGGGTGGGATTCAACCGGTGTTACTACCATTCGGTGACTACATTTTGCGTGCACATGCATGCTTTGTGTGCATGTGTGCCTGATGTGCGCTGTGCGCACGTGTAAAAATCCTTAAGCTGTACCACCTGGACAGCTGAAAAGTGCTGCACATAGGTGCGCAGCATTTGAAAAGCCTCTTTTTCCCTGCTTTTTCAACCTGAGCTGTGCCGCACAAAGCAGCTGAGGTTGAAAAAGCAGGAAATAAAGGACAGGTAAGAACCCAGGCAGGTGGGTGGGCCAAACAGCTGCAGACACAGAACTGGTTCGGTGTCTGCTGCTCTTCAGAGCTACCGGTTCTATAGAGCTGGGCAGAACCAGTAGCATCCCACCCCTGAGAAGCTGACAGATTGAAGATGTTTCTACTATACCCATTCGAGAGTTTAAATTCATAATGAAAAGATTAACCTGTATCTCCATCTCTGTGTTTATTTATTTAACGTATGGCTTCATCTCTGTAATCAGCTACCAAGACAGATAGTCCTTTACATTCCAAATTGAGTTCAAAGGTTAGAACACTCCAGCTTCCTTCAATTAAAACAACGCAAGAGCCCTGCCTTATTAGCTATGGATGCCTTTTTCATTATGAAACATATTTCCATCTTCTGGCTGCTTAAAAAATAAACAAAAAAACACTATTTGAAAATAGTTAATTTGTTGTTTTAAAATGTAGTTCCCATATAAGGTAATATTTGTGTGGAGGTAGCCCATGGACAACGATAAAACTGTGGTAATTCTATTTATTTAATTTTTGCCTATTTTTCAACTAGCAACAACAAACATATTCCCAGAACTCATTACAAAAGCCAGCAGGTAAACAGTTCCAGTCTTCAGTCACATTCTAAAAGGCATATGAAAAGGATCCAGGGAGAAGTAATTAAACCTAATTTGATGGTGGTTAATTTGAATGGGAACATTTTTCTTTGGTTTTAATCTCAATGTCAGGTGACACATTCCTCGAATCAAAGAACTGTAGAGCTGAAAAAGGCCCATTTAGGCCAGGCCAGCCACCAGTTCAGTGGCTCCTCACTTGATGGCTATCCAGTTGCTCCTTGAACACATCCAATGTGTTAACTTCAGGGTTGACAGGAATTTCACCACCTCTCTTGATCATTGGTTCCATTATGGAATTGCTTTGTTAGGATATTGTTTCTTAACACTCAAGAAGAATTTGCCTTCCTAACACTTAAATCTATTACTCTGCATCTTGTCCTTTGAAATGCACAACAGAAAGTCTTGGCTTTCTTCCACATGATAATCTCTTCAAGTTAAACATACCCAGTTCCTTCAATCTTCTTAACAAATTTAGTTTCTGATCTCCTAATCCTATTGATTGTCTTTTTCAATTTGTTTGAAACCTTTTTAAAATGTGGTGTCCAGGACCAGATATAAAATTTGAGATGTGATCTGACCAATTATATAATAATTAGAACTTTTATTTCCCAATATTTAGACATTATCCATCTTTGATGAAACCTAAAATTGTATTTCCCTTTTTTGCCATTTTACTGCCAACTCACTCAGTTTTTAATCAGCTACTATTTCAAAATCTGTTTTCCCCCTCTTAGTATAGCCATTAAGATACATAACTCCAATTTCAAATATTTTCTGTTATTCTGGTTATTTATCTAATTTATCAAGAATATCTTTAATTTTATTTCTGTCTTCCGAAAATAGTAGCTATCCCACTCCATTCTGTGACCTCTGCAGATTTGATAAGCATCCCTTCTACTTCCTCTTCAAATCATGAATAAAATATTGAAGAATTCTGACCTGAACCATGTGGCCTCTCACTCAAATTCTTTCCAGTTAAGCACATTCCATTTTTGAAGTACAAACTTAACCATCATGCCATCCAGACTAAACTTACCTAGCTTGCTAATCAGAATGTCATTGGAGACTTTGTCAAATCCTTTGCTGAAAAGATGGCATAATAGGTTTACTGCGGCTCAGTTTCAAACACAAAAAGTATTCTTAAGTGCAGGGGTCCCCAACCCCTGGGCCATGGCCCACTACCAATAGCCCGGTTTGCTGATCTGTTCCTATTTTACTTCTTTTCTTCTTTTGCTTTTTGTTCATGAATTTACATCTGGTTTTATTACCCTCTAGTCAAAGCAAAGGAAAGAAGGGGCCATTGCTAATAGCTGAATACCAACATTTCACCAAGCAGTAGCCATCTTCCGATTCCTACAAAAATAGGATCCATCAAAAGCCATATAGTGTTAGGTGCAAAGAATCAAGACTATTTGTAAGAATCAAGACTATTTGTAAGGACTAATGCAACAATTTGTAAGACTGCAGCATAGAAGAGTTATTCAAGCCTATACACAAGAATCTAGTCAACCAAAGTTCAACACTAAATTGGTGCCAAGTAAGGGTCAATGGAATTCAAGAGTGAGTTGTGTGAATGCAACAACTCTAAGTTGATGGCACATTTAACTCCACCCCCCCAACTCTGCCTACTCTTCTCCTACATCTAGTGATTCATAGTTGCCCTGCCTTATACATCTGTTTTATTGAAAGAAGAAATACAGTTTTACAGAGATTATAGGACTATGGTTAATTAAATATCTATGATAATTGTTGTAATTAACATCTATATATATACCTAAGGAGAATTGAGTCTTGTAGCATTCAGTGAATATTATTTCTAAGTAGACATTAGGATTGTGAATTTCATATGTTTCGTACACTAGAAGTCTAAATGAATGCAGAAGGAATATTCCTAAATCATATCCCTAAATAAGCATATATGAGATTACTGCCTTAAAAAGCATGGAGGGCCAATCTTTTGGGCTCAGGGGTGGCATGCAGATATTGTTAGGTATGAGAGCTGTATATCCATACACATATACCTCAGAGACTTTCTATTTAGTTATATCATACACAGTGGTGGGATTCAACTTGGTTTACCACCAGTTCAGTGGGTGTGGCTTGGTGGTTTTGCTAAGTGCGCGTGAGTGCTTTGTGTGTGTGCAGAGGCTTTCCTACTGATTTTCTCCTGCACTCCCCCTGTGTCTTCAACAGCTGACACATGGCAATCCGCTGTACTGCGCGATGCAGCTGAGCTTCAAAAGCAGGAAATAAAGGTCAGTATGGAGCCAGGGTGGACAGGTGGGCCCAGCAGCTGATCGTCAGAGCAAACCAGTTCACTCCCAGATGATCTTCACAGCTACTAGTTCTGTCAAACTGGGCTGAATTGGTAGAATTCCACCCCTGATCATACGTATCAACCACTATATTTAAATTTTATACAATCCATTAAGACATATAATTGCTGGAGACAGAAAGAGTCTTTCACTCCCACATGTCATCAGAGAGCAGTGAAGAACTAAATATCTTTGCTCCCCCTCCCATCTTTAATACTGGCCACAGCAGCAAATAGGGATTACAACCTGTCGCAGTTTGTAGCAATCCAACCAGCACCCAAACAAATAATTCAGCAAGTTTTTTTTAGACTTTTTTAGACATTGAGATATAAAGAAGAAACTTCTTTATATATGATATAATATAAAACATCATGCATGTATACAATACCCATGCAGCTCTTGTGATGTGGTAGAGAGAAGAAGAAGTAGAAAGTACAAGAAGCAGCACTAGAACTCTTTTTATATGCAGAACAGTTAAGCCACACCCAGGCTCCAAGCTGTCTCAGTCACCAGACAGTCCCCATTGACTGACTTTTTGCCATGTCTAGTCCAGTTCATGAATCCCTATACAGTAACACAACCTGGATGCTTAACATATGGTTCAGGCTGTGAGCATTAGCAAACTTGCTTGACACTAGCCCTTAAAACTCCCTGTGGTCAGCCATAGAAACCTCTTAGCTAGATACCTGACTGATGCAGTACCAGAATGGATTTCTTAGCAGCTGTTCTGAGAGGGTTTAATGTAACATCCTTTCTTAACAATTAGGAGGCATTCTCAAAGTCTAAGTAGCTCTTTTAGTAGTCATATTTTATCAATAGCCAATGGGTCATAGAGTAAAGGAAGTGGTGAAATGACAGCAATGGAAGGAGAAAATGAGAGGAAAGAGTTGTGGGCGCTAAGGCAATAGGGAAAGTATAGCCAACTTGGCTGAGGGAATAGTCAAATCAGTAATAAATGTTTAACACTAGACTGCTTTGTAAGCCAAGCCTTGGCATGCAACTAAATTTAGGGAATCCATTGTAAGGGCGCTTGAAGTAATCTTAAAGACCAAGGTCCCCAACCCCTGGGCCACTACTGACTGTAGCAAGCTATGCAGGCTTCAAGTGAGTAGCAGCCCCTTGCCCTCACATGCAAAGCTACCTTTGCACGAGCGGTGACCGCTTGCGCTCACATGCAAGCCCGCCACTCACACAAATGGAGCTGTGCACATTCACATATGCCTACCTGCCACTCACAAGGAACTATCGCCTCTCTCCCCCTACCAGCCAGGCTGCCAAGTCAAAAATGTTGGGGGCCACTGTTAAAGAGCATAGGCAATGGCCTTGAAGGACAGTGGGAAGACCTGTTACCAAGGCAAATATCAGGTGACTTATATCTCCAAGAAACTAATTTGAGAAAAGGCCTCAGAGTTCACATGAAGATAAAGTGAGAGAGAGAGGGAAACACATCCAGACCTGCAACATTCTGTTACTTTTGTATTCTAATAAAGGTCTGCATGGTAGCCAGATGTGGTATTCAGCAGGTTCTGACCAATTCTGGAGAACTGGTAGAGGAAGTTTTGAGTAGTTCGGAGAACCGGTAAATACCACCTCTGACTGGCCCCACCCCCATCTATTCTCTGCCTCCCGAATCCCAGTTGATCGGCTGGGTCTTCTTTTGTTACCCTGCACAGGAGAACGGAGCCGGAAAGTAGGTTAGTGGGTTGGGGAGGGAATGGGATTTTGCAGTAACCTTCCCCCAGGAGTAGGGAGGGAACGGAGATTTTACAGTATCTTTCCCCTGCCATGCCCACCAAGCCACACCCACAGAACCAGTAGTAAAAAAATTTGAATCCCACCATTGATGGTATCTCTTTAGTGTACTAGGGTTGACAGTATGATTAGTAGAAACGAATATTTAGAAATCATCTCCAGAATCACATTCATCATCTCAACCAGTCAGGCAGGAAAGAATACACCAGGAAAGTCAAGGGAGGCATTTCCCAGAAAAGATAGCAGCTAACCATTTCTTTCTTGTTGTTGAGAAATGACATGGACATAGCAATGAAGTTACTTGGAATCAATCTGAACTCAAAAGACAATTTGACTCTGGCTGTTATATGCAGTTAATACTCAATTCAGTTTTATATTTTTTTCTTTCCCAGTGCCTACCTGGATGGAATGTCTTCTTAAAAAAGCAAATATACGGTGGGCAATATTGCTGATTACTAGCAAGACTTAATAATAATGGTCTAAATAATAATAGGATAATATACCACCATTACCTGGTCCATCATGCATGACCATTGAGAACTGTTAATTAGTTTATGCTTCCCTAATTTCTATGCTTTTCCAACACAATGAAATACTAATATGTATCAGTTTGCTTTTTCTTAACTTGCTGAATACCTCTGTGAAACCTGAGGAGACTACTCTCAATATATTAACCTTGCTGATTTTCTTCTTTATGTCCTTAGAAATTTCCATCAGATTTGTCAAATAACATTTCTGCTTCCAAACCCCATACCCACTACTTTATATCAGCTCATTTTTCCAGATGTTTGGTGATCTCAACTTTCACTAATGACTCCAAGATCTTCCCTACTGTCAAAAGTAAACTTTACTGCTTATCTTCCAGTCCTTGACATCATGCTCATCCTTGTCTTAGGACAGGATTGCATTTACTTCATTCCCAATCCCTTGGTACTGCTTTTCTTTCAAATAAAATTAACTTCTTTATTGAGCTGATATAAATTCCATCTTCAGTTAGAGACCTAGGAGAATAACCTGTCCAAGTTCAAAAGCTTGATCTTTCTCTAAAAATTATTCCTTTCCAACATCCTTGATGGTGCAGCCCTTTAATTTCTGGCATCATAAATCGACTTCATATGATGAGCTCCCAGAGACCTACTTGTCATTGGCTTTTGAGGAAAAGACAAAAAAGACTATGCTTTTAACTGAGCACTGCAGAAAAGCCCAAGAGCCCACAAGCCTTTACCAACATGCCTTAAAAGGCATTATACAAAATATCAAGCTCACAAGCTGTTTCTGAAACCTGGAAGTACTGTACATCCGCTGGGTAGCCTAGTCTACATATTGGATGAAGTAAAAAAAAAAAAAGCTTTGCTTTTGCCTGAATGGATTAGATACATAATGGTTAATATCAAATAGTTGTTGACTAAGCATGTTGGATGAACCCAGGTAACTGTGATTTATTCCTCAAATCATGATTTAATAATCACAATTTAGCATTAAGTGTGAAGTAGTTTGGTTATATACTAGACTATCTGTGTTTCTGTGGGTCATCATTTCATAGATATTTCCTTGTATCATCTTGGCTGCCAGAACTTTAGATAATCATGATTATTTTGAGACAACTTGTTCTAGAATTGCTTGTACAGCTGCTAAATCAACCATTTGTAGAAAACTTTAGAACGTAAAGGAATCCTCTTAGGTTCGGCATCTGATCCCATACTTGACCCACTGATGTCAATCCGTACCACTGTAAATTGTGGCTAATTCATTTTGAGAGGTGTAAGTACTGAGTAAGTGAATCAGAATGCACCAAACACAGTCAAGAGACCCTATTAGTGGCAATATAGCAATCCTAGTGAATGAGTACTTTGTTAGTTTCTTTGTTTTGTGCATATGAAATATATATTTTTTTCTGAACAGAATGATACCTCATGTAGATATTCTACATGTGCTTAGATTTATTGACATAAGTTACTTTCTATTTTAGACCGGTTAACTTTTTTTTCTCAAACAATAAAAAGGTAATCATAACATGGATATAAATTGCCCATTAAGTGTTTCATGGCTGCAAATGAAAGATAAGTGACTTAGGTTTAATGGTGCTCAACCCCATTAAACAAAATCTTGACATAATGTGATTATTAATTGATTTAATTATTAACAAATGATAGCTAAAACTAGTTCAAATGGACTAGTAATGCTGAAAAATTGATGTTCCTAGTAACAAAATAGTAATGGAGAAGGTCTATTTAAAATTGTTCCTGTGCAACATATTTATAAACTATTGCATCTAACTTCACACAAGTTATTTTAGATATTTACATCTAACATAAAAGAGCAATGGTGGCACAGTGGTTAGAATGCAATATTGCAGTCTAATTCAGCTCATTGCTAAGAGTTTGATCCTCCCCAGCTCAAGGTTGATTCAGCCTTCCTTCTTTCTAGGGCTAGTAAAATGAGGGCCTAGCTTGTTGGGGACAATATGATGACTCTGTAAACCACTAAGAGAGGGCTGAAAAAGCACTGTGAAGCGGTATATAAGTCTAAGTGCTAGTGCTTTTTTTTTTTTTTTTTTTTTTTAGAATTCTTGAAAAAAGTAATGTGGAATTTTGAGAAGTAATACAACATGATTTTGAGCCTTGGTGGCATAATGGTTAGAGTGCTGTACTGCAGGCCACTTCTGCTGACTATCAGCTGCCTACAATTTGGCAGTTCAAATCCCACCAGGCTCAAGGTTGACTCAACCTTCCATCCTTCTGAGGTGGGTAAAATGAGGACCCAGATTGTTGGGGACAATATGCTGACTCTGTAAAACCACTTAGAGAGGGCTGCAAAGCACTATAAAGTGGTATATAAATCTAAGTACTATTGCTATGATTTTATAGAAAACTTGCTAAAAACCATTGTTTTAAAGAAACCTTAATGATTATTTTTTTCTAGCCAATATTATTTCATTTCTGATGCCAGAGATCTTGACACCAAATCAAAAAATTACCAAGTGGTTGACCCTACATTTTCAACTACATCAGGTATGAGTAAGAAGAACTGACTAGTAATACCGATGGAAAGAATTTAACTCTACACTATCAAGGAAGAAATTATCAACTCTAACTTTCCACAATGGGGCTAGTTAACTGACTATTCTGAGGCTATACTGATTTTTCTCAAAATACAGAGATGTGTATTTTTACTTCATAGTGCATATAAAATAATCAGTGTAGGGTTTAACTATCAAAAGGAAGAGAGTCTCTTAGTTGCTATTATAAATGTGTAAGAATACCATATTGCCTTGCCTGATCTGTTCTAGTTCAGTATAACTAGCAATAAAGAATTCAGCTTGTTCGTTTGTTTTTAAACTGTACTATATGTTTGAAAGACTGAATTGAAAGTTTCAAATAATTTAATTCTCAGTCTCATCTATGCAATATTAATTGGTGCATTTATCATCATTATTATGCATCAATCATTATTGCTTCTAATGATAAACACTCTATTTACAGATACTATGATTATAATCTATGGATAAGTTTTCAAATATTTGCCCCTTCCCTTTGGAATGCAACCTAAGGTCCTGTCTACACCTTTATTCAACGTCATAATGTGATGACTTGCATATATAATGATTACCATAGATATGACAGAACTTTAACAAGGGGTCATCTAGAGGAAAAAGCTGCGATGAAACCTTTTTTGGGGGGGTGCCCTGGATTAATACATTTAGCTGCTAATTCAAGCCTTACTAGAGTCACTATGTTGATGACCTAGACAAAATTGCAAAAGAATGTTTCTTTCAACAAATTCTGAATGAAAAAATAATCAGAAAACAGATGGGAAAAAGTCTACCAATATAGTTTTGCTCTTTTGGTCAGAAACCACACATCTTTACTAGCTGTGCTTGAACAAACACTGCAATATTAACATCTCTGCTGGATTAGTATATTCTGAATTTTAGCAACTGTATATTGGACAAAGTACCATGTGACATAAATGGTTCAGAAGCAAGTTCTAAACTTTCTTTTATAAAGATCCCATATCTCTGATAGATCTATCAAGTTCTGAAGTTTCAGCTCCAAAAATAATGATTTCCTGATCAAGCTGTAAACTCTCTCTCTTTTTGTTTAACCAAAAAAGCTATAGCAATTTCTTTTAGGTTAATCTTAAAATCACAATATTATTGATACCCATTTGTGTAGATTTGATTTTGATTAATTTATGCTCTCACCTTCCCCAAAACCCAATTGATAACAGCACTCAATCAAGATCAAGAATTGCTCTATGAGTGAGATGGGTGGGGTTTCTAAATTCATAATATATTTAATGAATAAAGTAATAAATCAAGCCAATGTCTTCATCAATCTAACAATGTAGTAATCCCTTTCATTTGTTCACCCCATTCTAACTGGCTGTCACTCAGCTGAGTTTAGATAGAATCACCACCATGTCAGAGTGCAAATTCATTCATTCATTCATTCATTCATTCATTCATTCATTCATTCAATTCATATAGCCACCAACTCATATATGTGACTCTGGGTGGCTCACAACAGTTAAAAACAGCATCAATAAATGAAATACAAATGAAAACAATAAAACATATGAAACCATGTTTAAAACCATTTTATAACCACAGAGCATATGCTTTTTAAAATTATTCTCTCTCATTCTTTCTCCACCAACATTGCTACCCAAACAAAGGAATCAGGGCAGAACTGACACCAGCCAATCAGTTTAAATAGTATATTTTTAAAAATTTCATTTTATTTCTTTTTATTTTTCATGTTGCACCATATTTATGTATTTTGATTTATGTAGCTGTCCAACTCAGTAATGTGACTCTAGGTAGCTCACAAGTTAAAAAAACACACCAATAAAGTCATATAAATAAATATGATTAAAGCAATTAAACAAAATTATGAAAACATTGTAAAATGATTTGTATTGTTATTCTAAATGGGAAATTGCCCTGTCAAGAACAAATAAGGTCTAATCTAAGAACATTTGCCACTGTTATATGTGCAGCCCATTGGTAGTTAAGTGCACATCCCCAAAAATTTATGATTGGTCAGCCAGTTAAGCATCCTTTAGTGAAGGAGAACAGTAGACGGAAGGGGGAGAATTTCAGAAGGATTCATCTATAATTGCTGTATTGCCTATCTAAATCTTGGAGGCAGAACAAACTGCTGTTACTTGTATAAGCAACATGTCTGTCCTTTGCCCTCAAGTATTTACGAAATGACTATCTTCTTGGTATCTGATTGCTGATGTTGGCTTGAGGGACAGTGCGGTATTCATAACTTCCCTGGCTGTATATTTTCTTAATTTCAATCCAGAGCATAAAGATCTTACTTTCTACCTTGAATATTTTAAAACACATTTTAGCTATGCTGCTTATCAAACATTTTGGGATGGGAAAAGGAGGAATTATAAAGCAGCATTCTCTTCCATCTTCCAGCAGATGATTTCCTCTTTTCAATTTCAGTTATGTTCTTTCCTAGTCTTTTCCTCTGAATCTCTTAAAGTGTTTCTTACTAATCTAACTATCATCATTGGCAACTCATTGAACAATGAGTAAGAGTAGATGACCAAAGTAGATGACTAAAGTGTACTAGAGGGGATGGCTTTTGAAAAATTAAATTATATGCCCTGCTCATTCTATTTCCCCTATTATACAATTTGAGCACTATGGAATTCATCTATGAGGGATTTTTTTCCATTATGGCTGATTAAATTTTGGGGGGAGCCTTCTTTCTTCTCTCTTGTTAAGCTCTTGCTCTCCTTGCCCCCAACTGCTGTCTTTTCCAGATCTCACAAATTTTTAATTATGGAAAATATATCTTTAAAGCTGAGCAACATGCTTTTCTCATACCATAATTTACTTCTTATATATTAGCATTGTGCAGCTAATGGGTACATTTGGAATTTCAGAACATTCTGAGAACATTCCTCAAAATGGCAGCCAAGAGAACATAACCAATTACCAAGCAGTGATTGATCAAAATATCAGATTGTCCTGTAAGCTTCCCATCTTGCTTGATTCATGCTGAGTTCACTCCTATAATTTTCTTGGCAACAGTACATAATTGGTTTGCCATTGCCTTCCCTCTGTGTCTCTGTCTCTCTGTGTCTCTCTGTCTCTGTCTCTGTCTCTCTCTCTCTCTGTCTCTCTCCCTCTCTCTCTCTCTCTCTCTCTCTCACACACACACACACACACACACACACACACACACACACACCAGAGGGTGGGGAGAGAGAGAGAGAAAGAGAGAGACAAAGACAGACAGAAACAGAGACAGAGAGGTAGAGGGAGGGAGGGAGAGGGAGAGAGAGAGAGAATAGATGTGTGTGAGCAAGAGAAAGAGATCTGGAGGCAGATAATAAATGAGGCAACATAAGGTTAAACATCAATTTAAAAAAAGCAAACTTCCAAAAGTAAAACACACCAATCAGATTAGGGAAAACTCTGTCTTTCTGAATGTCCCTTCAGCAAGAAAGAAAGAAAGTACAACTTTTGATATCAAAGATTCCACAGCTAGTTAAGCATATGTTAGGACTGCAGAAAAGTCTGGGGAAGAAATGTTTGATAACAGACATAGGCAATGCATCTGAAATATCCCCAATTCCTGTAGTTCTGACTTTTCTCTTTGCTATTTTTCCTTCCATCTGTTCATTACCTTTATATCCCTGTTCTATTCAGCCCTTTCTAAACTTTATTTTCAATAACTGATATATCTGTCATTTGATGGCATTGAGGAAGGGTAGTGAAACATTACGTGATTTCAAGCCATATGTGTGAAACAGAAAATAGAGGGTTTGACAGAAAAAAAGTAACAAAGGTTAAGCCCACATGACCTGAACATTTCTTCTCTACACTTCTCTTTACCTAATATTTTAACACCATTTGAAAACAATGTGATTGATTCTTATTTCTATTTTGTTGCTATGCTTCTTTGGCTTCCCATGCCCATTATAGACCATCAACCCTCAGCACTTGCTACAAGTACATTGTTTAATAAAAACAGGAGGATAAAGCAGGGAGAGAAAGAGAAAAGGGGATGGCTATTTGGGCGCTGGATTTTCACCATTCGCCAGATCTCATCTCAAGTAAATTGCCATTTTAGGCAACAACAGACAACTGGAAAGTAATTATACCAGGTTATATAATTCACAAAGCAACTTCAGTGAATATCAACGAGTAGTCCTTAATGGGTCTAAGTCTACATGGAGGGAAGTAAGCAGTGGGTTGACACAAGGTTCTGTCTTAGGCCCAGTATTCTTCAATATCTTCATTAACAACTTAGATGAGGGAATAGAAGGGGAACTTACCAAATTTGCAGATGATATGAAGCTGGCAGGAATAGCTAACACCCAAGAAGATAGGCTCAAGTCCCAGATGGATCTTGACAGTGTAGAACACTGGGCCCTGAATGAAATTCAGTGTAGAGAAAAGTAAAGTCCTACATTTAGGCAAGAAAAACCAAAAGTACGCATATAGACTGGGAGACACCAGGCTCAATAGCAGTAACTGTGAGAGGGATCTTGGAGTCTTAGTGGACAACCAGCTAAATATGAGCCAGCAGTATGCAGCAGCAGCCAAAAAAGCTAATGTAATCCTAAATTGCAATCGATACAATTGAAATCAAGTGAGGTACTAATACTACTCTATAAAGCCTTAGTAAGACCTTACCTAGAATACTACATACAGTTTTGGTCACCACATTATAAAAAAGAAGTTGAGACTCTAGAAAAAGTGCAGAGAAGAGCAACCAGGATGATTAGGGGACTGGAGATTAAAACATATGAAGAACTGTTACAGGAACTAGTGAAGAGAAGGACCAGGGAAGACATGATAGTAGTCTTCCAATATTTGAGGGGCTGCCACAGAAAGGAAGGGGTCAAGCTATTTTCTAAAATGCCTGTAGGCCAGACAAGGAATAATGGATGGAAACTGAAGAAGAGATTTAACCTGGAAATAAGGAGAAACTTTCTGACAGTGAGAACAATCAACCAATGGAACAGCTTGCCCTCGGAAGTTGTGGGAGCATCATCACTTGAGACTTTCAAGAAGAGATTGGACTGCCATTTGTCAGAAATGGTGTAGGGTCTCCCGCTTGTGGGGAGGGTTGGACTAGATGACCTACAAGGTCCCTTCCAACTCTGATTATCTGTTATCTGTTATTTCATAGTCCTATTTTCCTATTTTCCATCTAAAAATAAACATTTTCAGTACTTAGTATGAATATCTAGGTAGAAAAAAAGGTTTTCCTTCCTTCTCTAATAGTTATTACTATTTGGTACTATTTTTGCTTTCTTTTGACACAGTCAGTCTACTCCTATTTGCAGGTCTTTGTATTTTGTGATTTTCTCCCGTTCTTTCTCTTCTCTTCAGTTATCTCTGGGTACTACCATGTCCACTATTCAGTCTTTTTTGGGGGGGTTGTTGGCAGTTGTTAAGTCTGGGGGAATTTATGTTGCATGTGCTTATATGTTTGAATGTTAAAGCCCCAGAGCATTTTAGCTTCTTCATTTGCTGTTACTTTGTTTATTTTGTGGTCTTATCAGTTGTTGCTTGCAGGCAAATGGTATTTCTTCCAGATCTCCCAATGCATCATTGCTGCAACTTGGTCAAGCCATTATTTGTAGTCACCCTGTACAATCTTCTTGCAGCAAACTGGGTGGTCCGGTGTTTCTTCAATGTTTTTGCAGAGATGGCAATTGCTCTCTCTTGTTGTCAATTTTCAATTCTGGCTTTGTATGCATTAGTTCTTAAGGCTTGGTCTTATGGAGCCAGAATAAGTCCCTTTGTCTCTTTCTTCAACTTTCTTGCTTTTAGTCATTGCCGCATTTGGTTAATATCAGCTTGGCCTTCTATTTTTTAAAAATGTACTGGCCATGTAATACTTTGCCTTGCCATGTCTCTTTGCTATTTTCAGTTGACCTTTCTTATACTCCAGTTTGGTCTCTCAAGTATTCAGTAAGCCTCAGTGGTATGCTATCTGCAGCACATATTCTTCACCATCCTTTAGGCATTTTTCCAATGTGCTTTATCATTGTTGTTATCTATCTGGTCAGCCCAGGTCTATGATTACAGCAATTTCTTTCAGCTCATAGGCAGAAAGACAGACCTCTTTCCTATAGCCTAAAGAGAACTCTATTCAGTGGTGAGATTCAAATTTTTTTACTACCGGTTCTGTGGGCGTGACTAGGTGGATGTGGCATGGCATGGCTTGGTGGGCATGGCTTGGGCATGGCAGGGGAAGGATACTGCAAAATCCCCATTCCCTCCCCACCCCACCAACCTGATTTCCAGCTCTGTTCTCCTGTGCAGGGCAACAAAAGAAGTCCCAAATGCTGGGACTCGGGAGGCAGAGAATAGATGGGGGTGGGGCCAGTCAGAGGTGGTATTTGCCGGTTCTCTGAACCACTCAAAATTTCCACTACCAGTTCGCTCAAAGCATTAATAGCAACCACACTGCGAGTGGAGAAAAGTAATGATGATGGTGGAAGAAATAAATGCACAGGAAGGGGAGCTGATGTATCTGATGAACTCTTCACATTCAAAGATACAGACCTAACCATGTCAATTCACACATTAAAAATAATTCCGTTGGTGCTAATGAAATTGAGTAGCTGGTAAAATAAAGATTAGCTGGTTAAGAGTTGGAATTCTCTTGTATTTGAGAATAGGCATAGGAAATTATGGTTGGCTATTTGAAGGCTAGCATTGGCTGAGTGCTAATCATTATCACTAACATACATTATCAAACTTAATGACAACCATTTCCATTACATGGCCTAATTGATTCTGTATTGATTTATTAGCAATAAATAGAAATGGGGGTTTTCTAGCTCATTTTCTCATCTTTGAATTAAGATAAAATATACATTTAGTCCACATCTAGCTATTCTCACTTCCTATGCAAAATGCTTTCATTTTGGAAAGAAAAGAAGTCCATTAAACAGAGACTTGACTTTGTACTGGAAAGGAATGTTAGCTTATATTTAGAAACTTTCAGAGCCAAATGAAAAAAAAAAATCTTTTTTATTGTACATTTATACCAAGCTGGTTTCACAGTTTCCTCTTGTGTTTTTTTGAGATTGCTATTTTGATTTTAAATGTAAATAAATAGTGCAATATATGCTGTTGTTTTAACTTTAACTTTTATGTCTTCCTTGACAACAGATAGTCATAGTTGCATTCTTGGGGGGGAATTAAAAGTATAGATGGAGGAAACAAAATTAATTTTAAACTTTATGAAAACATTCATTCTGTGCATTAGCAGGAGCAAACAGGCGAGCTACTGACCCATACCCACCACAGACTGCAGTTTATTGAATTGATTGATTAATAGTACAGAAACGAGGAGGTGTGAATTTACTTTGGACTTCAGCAGAGTTGAAAAAAGGCTTGGCAAAAGCTGGTTGAGCTTAATCTGCATTTTGAAGCCTCTGAACTACGACCGCCTACTGGCACCTTCTCCTGCGTTTAGTCTCCCAGAAAGGAAACATCCTGCTCTAGACCTGGTTTTGGCCCAGGCCAAAGGATTTCTAAAGAAACTTAAAAGGCAACAGCAGACCCATTTCAAATGAACAGCCTACCTTTTCCCCTGGTGGACTGACTCAATGTTTACAGGGAAAAATACAAAAGCAGTAAAAGGAAGGTATCAAACACAGGTCTTCATGGCTGATGTTAATTTTATTTTATTTTATTTTAAAAAAGAACACTCTGCTGAAGTGAAATGTGACAATTGGGTTAAACAGGTAAAAGCAAAGGAACAATAAATAATGCCTCAAAGGGGAGGAGGGAAAAAATCTGGGGCCGGCATAAAATGCTGATTGGGAGTTAATTTTATCTTCACAGGGAAATGATCTGTGTATTATTCTTCTGTAGGGATGATTAAAACAAAGCCCTCTTTTTGAGAAGGCCCAGTGCTCCTCAATGTCCATTTTTTTCTGGCCTGGGTAGGAAATGTAGAATAACAGTAACAAGACACTTTATTGAAGAAAATTTTGACTCATAGTTTAATCCTCTATGAGTATTTCAAAAGAGAAATGTCCGAGACAACCCAGCAATTTACTTTTTTTAATGTTTGTTTAGTCTTCTGATTATTTTACATCTCTAATTAAATGCAGATTTTTTTAAACTCTCTGATTGTGACTAGACTTGTGTACACTCAAAATGTCTCCTACCATCTTAGCACACAAGCTTTATACACATTTAACTTCCTGAGAAATATTTTTTTTCTTCATTCAAAACAGTTCTGCCTTACTTCTGTTTCATTTTGTTATGATTACTGGCATTTTCCTAATAGGAATTCTCATACTGGTTTAAGAATTACGTTTCAGCTAAGAAAAACTGTGAATAAATGCTAAACATTTGTAAGAACTGTATTTTAACAAAGCATATGGAGAAGGGGGGGAAGTGTCATGAATCATCTAATACATCACAAACATCTGTTCTTATATAGAAAATACAGTGCATAATGAAAAGTTTCAAAACTCTGATAGTTAAAAACAAACAAACAAACACATCTGGTACTAAAATGGTAAGTTTCAGACCAGTAAAAGTTTCAGTCCAGTATTCCTCTTTTTATCCTTAGTCGCATCTCAGGCAGTTTTACTGAATGGACTACAACCATACCTATTCCATGAACTAGGAAAAAATCTTTTAAGTAATTTCCCTCCATTTTTGGAATGGAATTTCCAATGATGTATAAAACATTGCACCATGTTTTTTTTTTAAGATTAAGAATTGATTAGATGTATGTATTACTCTATATCTCTAAAGAAAATCTATGAGTGTACATATACAAGTTGAAAGAGTGCAGAGTAAATAGATATTTATTATTTAAAAGCATAGAATGTAATTAATTAATACAGAAGGATGCTACTGTGTAGTTGTCAAGATTTGGAGGAAACAAGATCAGTGTTGCAAGAGATTGCCTAGATAATTGTTTATGTCCCCAAGTCATGATATTGTTATCAGTTCAGGAAATGACTATTAGTGAGGCCGAGCATGAGATGAACCTTCAGCACAACTGTAGAAGGAGACCTTACATGATAAATAGCCATAGTCACATGCTAAATGTCCTTATGCAGCTCCCTAATATCATCAAACCAAAGCAAGAGGCAGCCGGTCAGATATATGAACAGTTTGTGAGCAAGCTATAACTTGCACAATTGTGATGCTCTCCTTTCTCTAATGCTGGTATTTAGTTTCACTGGAAACCTATGGAGTATTCTTCTACTGTAGCTTGGCAACTTCAGTCATGCAAATAAGAACTACCTCTTTTCACTTATCCCATTAAAGTTGAGATGTACTAAGTCAGAATCCCATGGAAAAATCATACGCAGGCTTTGTATGCAATCATTCCTTCCATTCAAGTTCCACTAGGAATTGTTCTTTCCTCATGGGTAGCTAAGGTTCTCAAAGCTTATCTGATCATTTGTCAGATAAACAGTAGCTAATTAAAAAGAGTATGTTTATTGTAGGACATAGACGCTCATGGGCCAAATCTTTAACCCTGGTGGTGTAGTGATTAGTGTTAAGTAGGCATGCAGAGTGAAGAGGCAGGACATGGCACTGCAGGACACTTCTTTATTAGGTTCCGTCTAAACACAAGCTGCTCAGCCGTGGCTGGCATTGACTTATATAGCCAGTGCTGTCCAGCGTTTCAGCTACTGATAGGACTTTATTTGTCCCACCAGTGATTGAACCAATGAGTGGGGTCTGACATCAGACTCCACTCTTATGCTCATATTAGGTAATACTTAACACCCCTCCCCTCCTAGTTAGGGTTCCACCAATCTGCGTTCGTATACCTTACGTAGTCACATAGGTAGGCGGGGTTTCGCTGGGTGAGACTGGACCTGTGCACTTCACTCATTCCTGGGACAGCAGCCTGTTCAGACAGGTTCACTGTAGCTCCAGTCCCTGCCTGCAGAACAGTCTCGAAGCTGTCTTGGGATTCGGCAGTGCCTGTCGAGCCTGAGGCCTCAGAAGTACCCCTCCCTTCCTAAAGGTGAGGGTTCCACTGCTCTCTTTGGGTTTGAGACTAGGCTGTTACCTAATTCTGATTGTTCTGTGGATAGTGTATTTGCTAGGGCTGGGTCTGAGTGTGCATGTCGGGCTTCTGGCCGGTTGTCCAAGCTGAGACTCAGCCTCTGATTTGGTCAATGTCCTGCTCCACAGTTTTCCCTCTTCAGTCTCTACCCTGTATGACCTGGGGCCAGTGATTCCTACTACTTTGGTGGGGATCCAGGTTGGGCTCCCTGTGTAATTGTATGCGGAGATGAAATCCCCTACTGTGAAGTGCCTACACTTTCCCATGGAGTCTGCGGGGGCCTCATTATTGTAGTTGGGATGTATTCGGTCTAGGGTTGACCTAAGTTGCCCATCAGTAGTTCGGCCAAGCTGCTGTGTGTTGTGTTGGGTGTGATGTGTTGCACTAATAACATCCTGTCAACCCTTTTCTGCCAGTCCCCAGGACCCATCCTCTTGAGTATTTCTTTCATAAACCTGAACATTCTCTCTACTTGTCCATTAGTGGCTGGGTATACCAGTGCGGAGAGTGCATGTCGGATCCCTAACCCCGCTAGGAACCCCTCAAAGAGCTGTGCTGTAAACTGTGGCCCATTGTCAGACACTAGCACATCTGGCAGTCAGTGGGTGGCAAACAGTCTCCATAGCACCCTTATGGTGGCCACGGTAGTGGTTGACTTTGTAATAATTACTTCCAACCACTTTGAGTAGGTGTCTACCACTATTAAGAAGGTCTGTCCTTGGCAGGGCCTGGCAAAGTCATGTACCCGGGCCCATGGGGATGTACGTATTTCCCACTTCAAGGGGGTTGCTGATGGTGGTGCTGGCCAGGATTCTTGATACAGGGAGCAGGAGGCAACCCAGGCCTCAACCTCCTTATCTATCCCTGGCCACCACACATAGCTTCTGGCGAGGGCTTTCATCCGAACAATCCCAGGGAGGCCCTCATGGAGCATAATCAGTACCTTGCTCTTAATGGTGGGGGAATGACCACCCTCTCTCCCCACAACAGGCAACCCTTAATCACCAATAGTTCATTTTGTCTGTTTTTAAATGGCTTAAATTCATCCTCGTCTATGGTTTCTGGCCATCCCCTCCACACCCAATTTGAAATCCATGCCATGGTTCTGTCCCTAGCCATAAGTCTCACAATTTCTGTTGATGTCATCAGGTCGGGCCAGAGGCTTTCACTAGGAACACGTATGGCACTGGGTCTTCAGCAATGTCTAGGATGGGGCAGTGGCTGAAGGCATTTGTGTTGGGGATTTCCTTTCCTGGTCTGTGGATTAAGCAGTAACTGTAGGCATGTAGGAATATGGTCCATCTTAACATCCTGGGTGAAAGGATGTTCAGTGTGGGTTTGTCCCTGGCGAGGATGCCCAGCAAGGGCTTGTGGTCCATTACTAAGGCTGCCGTAGAGGTATTCAAGGAAGCATTTGATGCCTGCTACAGTGGCAAGGGTCTCCTTATCGATCTGACTGTAGTTCCATTGTGGCTTGGACAGGATCTTTGAATAATAGCCAATGAGGGCTTCCCTCCTGCTTGGTAGTTTGTGGCTTCTCCGTAGGGGGCGGGGCATCGTATGTTAGGGTTAAGGATAGTGTTTCTCTATATTGAATGAGGACACTGCTAGACATTAGAATGCTTTTTATTTTGTTAAAAGCGGTGGCTTTGCATTGCTCCCAGGTCCAGTCGGTCGTCTTGTCTAGCAGCCCATGGAGCAGTTCTGTGATGGTTGCTTTCTGCAGTAGAAAGATATTGTCAAAACTGAGCAACCCAAGGAATGCTTGCAGTTCCGCTTTGCTTTGTGGGTGGGGACTTCCCTTATTGCCTGTAGCTTGCTGCTTGTGGGTCATATGCCTGACCCATTGATGAGGAAACCCCGGAATTCCACTTGGGGGACAGCCAGGTGGCATTTATTCCTTTTTAGCTTAAGCCCCACTTCCTGGAATTTCCCAGTACTGCTCTCAGTCTCCCTCTATTAATTGCTTTTGGCTGTTGGCTGAGAAGATGACATCGTCGAAGTATGGTATTACCCCCGGGATGTTATGTAACAGTCTCTCCATGATGCTTTGGAAAAGGCCAGGGGCTACGCTTACTCCAAACTGCAGCCGGTTGCACTTAAAGGCACCCCAGTGAGTTACTATCATTTGTGCTTCAGTGGTTGCCTCATCAACCGGCAGTTGCTAATAGGCTTGGGCCAAATCTAACTTGGCAAGGATGTTTCCCCGCCCGAGGGAATGTAAGAGGTGCTGCACAACTGGCATCGGATATGCACTTTGCTGCAGGGCCTGGTTCAGGCTAGTCTTGTAGTCAGCACAGATTCTCACTGACCCATCTTGCTTAACTGGGGTAACTATTGGGGTCTCCTACTTGGCATGGTCAACCAGCTTGAGGACTCCCTGGGCAATCAACTTATCTAACTTATCTTATCTAATTTAGTCAAACAGGGGGGTCTAGGTTAAAAGATATTGGGGTCCCCATGTACTTGCCTAGTTCATCGTTGAACATGTCACTGAAGTCACGTTCTAGTGCTGTAAGATCATTGTCCAGGGGTTGGGTGGTGGTCCCCATGGCATGGATGCCAGTGAGGTGAATCTGGGGGGGGGGGTTTGAACCACTCTCATCCCAGCAGGCTTGGCAGGTCTCGGTCTACTATAGTGAGAGATAGGGTTCCTTGGAAGTTGCTGTATTCTATCCAGACTGGCTTTCAGCCCAGGACAGGAATGCGGTAGCCCTGGTAGTCCTTCAAGATGATCTTTTGCAGCTCCAGTTGGTCGTTCCATGGCTTTGGAGTTGGAGGTGTATCAGGTCATGTGGCAATCAACCTGGGTGGCATGCACCTTCCTGGTCCCATTGATTCACACGGCGGAGCTGTCTGAGGTTTCCGTGGCTAGGGTCTCATAGATGGCTTCCTTGAATGGGACATCCTCTCAGGCCAGTAGTTGCTTCTGGAGGGTCAGGTCACTCATCCCGAGGACTTGGTGATCCTGGATCATGTCCTTGGCATCGTGGAACTTGCAGTTTTTTTATAGCTTCTGAAGCGCGGCCACAAATGTGTTTATTGTCTCTCCTACTCTCTGGCTCCACATATAGTATTCATGGCGATTTGCCAAGTAGGAGGGAGTCAGGTCAAAGTGCTCCTTTAAGGCTCACTGGAGCTCATCCTAGGACACATTCTCCAATTCGCTGGCTATGAGGGCTTCGGCCAGTTCATAAAGCTCCGAGTCACAATAGGTTAGGAATAGAGCCCCCTTTTTTGCATCAGGGGCTTCCTGGAATCCATTGACTTCCAGGTGTAGTTTGAATTGACCCATGTAGGAGGACCATTTCTCTTTGGAAGGATCATAGGGGATCGACATTGGGTGGTGGGCCATGCTGTTCATTGGGGTCGCGGTGACCAGTCAAAATGGCTGTGGAGTCCCACAAAGTTTTCCTTTGTTCTCTCCTCAGGATCCCACCTTCGTCGCCAGTGTTAAGTGGGCACACAGAGCGAAGAGACAGGACACAGCATTGCGGGTAACTTCTTTATTAGGTTCCATTTAAACACAAGCTGCTCAGTTGCAGCTGGCACCGGCTTATATAGCCAATGCTGTCCAGCATTTCAGTCACTGATGGGACTGTATTTCTCCTGCCAGTGGCCAAATCAATGAGCAAGGTCTGACATCAGACTCCATTCTTATGCCCATATTAGGTGATACTTAACAGTTAGAATGTACTATTGCATGCAAACTCTGCCAACAGCCTGGATTTCAAATCTGATGGGCTCAAGGTTGATTCAGCCTTCCATCCTTCCAAGGTCGGTAAAATGAGGACCCAAACTGGTGGGGGCAATATATGATGCTATGGGGTGATATATAATAACATGAGCTGAAAATATTTTTATCTGGACCTGAGACATCTGCAATATTGCCCACTTCTCCAGTTTCCTGATTAATTCCCTGGCCAGTACGATGGAGGGGTGATAAGTATGTTGTGTGAAAAAGTTTGGGTATGTGTGAAAGAAATGTTGAACTTTTTACTTAAAGAAACTAATTAGGCTTTATTGTTTTTGGATCTGAGTATTCGATGTTGCTCACTACCTATCTGGAGATTACAAATGCCCCTGCATACTGGTGAGGTTCAAGCCATTAATGTGACTATATAAGAAATCAAAGCTGTCTCCTTGGAACTAAATTCACCTGTAACAACTGTTGGTGGAAAATTAATGCCACAAAGAGGAGGGAAGATAACCTTGATGGAGATATACGAGAACTGTTACCAAAGCTACAAGAAAAAAAAAAGTATTTTATATCCACACCAAACAGAAAATAGCTGGAACAAGTTCAGACAGACTCCCCCTTAATTCACATGAGTATAAGAAAGGGGAAGGGGTCAGCACAATCAGATTTGCAAGATTCTGTTATAGCCACTTTCAATATAAGTAGTTTTAATTTTTTTCTGTGGATTTGATTCTTCATCTTCTTTATAGATAGGGCTGACAAGCAGGCATTGAATTCAAGACAACTTATTCAGCAGGGAGTCACGACAGTGAAATCAATTTTCGGAAAGCCATGGGACACCTGCAAAGAAGAAATAAGAGCTACAATATGAGTTTGGAAGGAAATCTTCAGGGATTTTTTTTCCAAAAGTTACTTCTATCACAGTAGAAATTTGACAGAAGTCAGTTCTGGCTGTAAATCAAGAACACTGTAAACCTATATGGAAAATACAAAACAAAACAATAAAAACATAACTTATAATTACCTGAAATCAGTGTTTTTTTTAAATCTGAAAATTGAATCACTGAAATTTGAACTTTGAAGTATTGAACTTCAGTACCTCAATGTCTTGGTATAAAATGTTGGCAAGGTGCACACAGTCCATGAGTGGCTACTTTGAGGGCAAGCAAAAGGTTCCATTATCAGAAATGATGTTATACATCATCATACCAAATAGTACTTACACTTACATACCACTCCAGGGTTCTTTATTGCACTCTCTGAGCAGTTTACAATGCCAGCATGTTGACCCAACAATTTGTGTCCTCGTTTTATCAATCTCAGAAGGATAGAAGACTGAGTCAAACTCGAGCGCCATTAAGATCGAACTGCCGATTATGGACAGAGTTTGCCTGCAATACAGCACTTAACCACTGTGCCAACAAGGCTCTTACATTATATCAAAGACAAAAGAGCACTTTCCTTAAAAAGAACATTAAATCAAGGAGGAATACTATTAAATATTAAATCAAGGAGGGATACATTCCAGATGGATTCTGCATCCATTAACCGGATTTTGTAAAGGAAGGTAGCTGTAGCATGTATAACATTATTAACATTATGCTCTAGTATTGATTCCGGGTGACTTCCTGTACTAATGACTGCAATTTTCTTGGCAGGATTTCAGAAGTGATTTGCCACTGCCGTCTTCAAGGAGAAAGAGGGACTGGCCCAAGGTCACCCAGCTGGCTTCGTGCCTAAAAGGGATTAGAACTCGGTTCAGAAAAATCTCCTAGTTTCTAGCCAGGTGCCTTAACCATTATACTGATTAAACTTCTATTATTGGCTGAATTTTAGTTAATGCTATGTGTTTTAAAATATTAACCCTGACTAAGTAATTTTTTGCAATAAGAGAGCTAAACAGTTTCAAACTGTACAAAGGTATTCATATAGCAATGGGGTGGGGGCTGTTTCTAGACTTTGGAGTTCTTAATCATTATAGGCCAAATGATAAATCCTGGTTAGGAACTTGAATTTTTTTAAATTACCTGGATGGGGTTCCATTGTCCCAAACAGATCTGGTGCACAATGTGGGGATCCTTTTGGACTTGTGGTTCCTGATCACGGTGAAAACCTGGTGCAGTGAATATGTTGGGAGGGGGAATTTCCTGGCTTTATTGCTAATTGGTGAAATATCTCCCTCTTGTGTATGTTGAATTGGATGTTTTTACTGATTATATTATTTTTATTGTTTTTATTTTTTTTTATTTTTAATTGTAATATATTTTTCATATTGTGAAACACCCAGACACATTGCCTGAGATAGATGGCCATACAAATTGAATAAATAAATAAATAAATATTCCATATTGTGAGTGTCGTTTGAAAATGTCATATGTCCACTTTTTATTAAGGATTCAGGTTCAATACAGCAATAAATCCATGTGACACATGGAATATGCTACTTGTCTTCATTTCAAGAAATTAATTTAATCTATTCTGGATTTAGATGAAGAAGGAACTTCAATATTAAGTAAAATAAAACCAATATACTTGAATTTCTAGAAGAAAGGCCTTGAATTTTCTTTTACTGTGACAGAAAGACTAGACACTATTTGTAAAGAGAAACAAATTATTACTATAATAAACATCTTTTCTGCATACTTTAAGTCAAAAGGCAATCTGGTCTGTGGAGAGCACATTCTCCACTCTTCCCGTTCCTTGAAACCTGGGCTTCAAAACACAGGATCCAGATGTAAGCTATTTTTTGTTGCCTGGAAGATCTAGCTTCTTGGCATATTTCCTCAAGCAATTGTGTGGGTGGCTTAAGACTTTCCTTTGTGTCTGTCATGTGGTTAAATCTGTCTAGCTTGCTCTGAACTTCTGGACACCATTGTCATTTGATGGGATTAGAATTAGGGGGAAATGTGCATGTCATACAGAACTGTATATCTATCATATCATGTCTGTTAAATGCATCAATTTCTATGATAGTTTCACTGTACAGATTCATGCCAAGTAGAGAACCAGATCATTAACTAAAATTTGAATGTAGTTCAAGGAAACTATCATGGTTCATGCTGGGTGAATTTCAGATATTTCAAATTTCATTCATCACCAAAGAAAAGGGCACTGTTGAAATTGACTGATTGAGTACAGTATGGTGCTACTCTTCTAGAATTTTTGGTCCAACATATCGTTCCAAAACACTTTTTGTTTCAAGAAATAGTTCTATCTATGATCAGACACTGAAATCGGTTAAGCTAACAAATGAAGACCATTCAAAATTGCATTGAATTAACTCCTACCCCATCTTCTTTAGACTAAAGATGTACTTTATTCAATCAGTTGATTTCAACTTTTTCTTTGGTAAAGAATGATATTTGAAACATCTGGAGTTCACCCAGAATGAACAATGAGAGCATCATTGAACTATATTCAAATTATAGTAAATTTTCTAGTTCTCTATTGGGCATGAAGTTTCTTCCATACCCTTGAAGATGCTCTTTCCTTAACTGCCCATTATCTATTTCTTATAAGGCTTTATCAGTATTTATATTATCTGCCTTAAAGAAAAACTATAGCAACATGTAGTCTTCATGACATAAAGGAGGAATATTCAGAGGGATATCCTGGTTGAATACACAATAACAAAGATGAAAGGAACCTTGGATATCTTCTAATCCAACCTCCTGCCCAAGCAGGAGACCCCATATCATTCTGGGAAAATGGCTGTCCAATCTCATCTTAAAAACCTCCAATGTTGGAGCATCCATAAGCCAATGGAGACAAGCCATTCCATTGATTAATTGTTCTCACTGTGAGGAAATTTCTCGTTACTTCTAGGTTGGATCTCTCCTTGATAAGTTTGTATTATTTACATGTTGTCCTGCCTTCAGGAGCTTTGGAGAATAAGTTGACCCCTTCTTCTTTGTGATAGCCTTTCAACTATTGGAAGACTCCTATCATGTAACTCCTAGTCCTTCTCTTTGTTAGGCTAGACACATCCAGTAATCTCTTCTATTTGTTATCAATGAAAGGAGAAGAATTTAGACATGGATTGCCCAATCCAGGATTTAGGAAAATGGACAAAAGATCTGCAAAGATCTTTCTTCAGTGCACTTTTTTCCTGTAAACACCATTAAAGGCAGCTATATGAACATATATAGAAAAACAGGCATAAATTGCTATAAAAATACAATGCTGGGCAAATGCTTTAACAAACAGATCATCAAAAACAAAGGAGCTGGATTAGATTTGTAATAGTACCAGATTCCTGCCCACCTTCTCTTTTTCCTGGATCCTTTGATTCACCAAAAGCAATGGAGCAAGCTGATCATGTAGCGTAAGGTGGTTGCAGATCTCCTGACCATTTTAGAAACACTCAGAAACCAGCCAGGAAAGCTCACATTTAAATAAGCCTTAAATGTCATTGTGCTTATATAATGCCAAACATTTTCACCAGCTATTATTTGTCCCCTTCTTCTGGCATTCATTCCACATTACTATGTAAATTGGTACAAAACAGATTGCAAGGGAGAAATATAAGGAGGCAGAAAAAATAGTTCTGTTGTAAGGCATATAATTCTTTCACCCATCCAGACACAATAGGTAATATGCATCCCATAGAAAGCAGTGCAGCATGACGTACGCGGTTCCAATGCTATATGCGTTTACATATATATTCTCCAGCTAAACCACTAGCAAAATGCTGGAAGAAAATTCCCATCATACAAGCAATCGCAGCAATATAATTGAAGTGTCAGCAACAGAACATCATTTGCTTTTACAACAACACACTGCTACATTTGTATGGCTACGTCATAAAAATCACATTGTTATAATTGCTTTATGATTCCCAACTGGATGGAATCATGTAGCGGAGAATAATGAAGCTGAAAATGTGCTGTTGAAGCAACAGGGTATCAAGGCCTTGAAGAGGAATGAAAAAAAATTAAATTAGGTAGCCTTATTGTGGATTGTTTTCTGTACTGTTGAAAAGCCACTACCCTCAACAATGGTGTAGCACTAATACTGATTTAATGCTGACTTAAACAGCACGCGGATTCCATTACTGTATGCTCATAGGACTCTTGATATTACAATGAGTCTGTTTCTGTCATTTCTCCTGTTTTACCCCCTCTTGTTTCTTTTCAAATTGACACAGAAACACTGAATAGAAAGTCAAGACAAGAAATGATCAGTTGTTTGCATCTAGATAATCTCCACACAGACAAAACCCACTTCTTTGATTGCTTATTTGAAAGTGTGCTGATTCATGTTTATGCATGTCTCCTTTGTTCACTTGAATAACACAATGACTCCAGACTGGGAGCCAAAGAATGAATCAAAACACTTTTTTTCTAGTCTTGACATAATAAGAAACAGCTCTCCAAAGGCAATTGTAGTTATAAACTCTTTCTAAATTCATAGACAGTGATTTACAGATGTTGGCTTCATTAGGCATTTAGATTTCATTGCTGTTTAAAACCCCACTATAAAGAATTCTGCTAATCTAAATGAATGTTCTAATCAACTCTGGTCTTCCTGATTTACACCCACTGAGAAAGACCACCAGTCAGAAATTTTCAGTATCATTCCAACTTCCATCATCAGTGACCAGAATATACTGAATGGCAAAGAGAAAAGTGCCAAAAGAGAAGCCTTTATAATATTTTATTTTTTAAAAGACAAATAAGAGAACGTATACAAATATACTGCATGTAATCCTCCAGATTAGACTGATATAATCTAATTCTGCCTTGTTACATAAACAAAGAAACTGTTAGTCCTTCAAGGTAGTCGAGATAAGTAGCACAACTATGAGTAAGGTTATTTTAACAGAATTTTGCAGCATTTCTCTCCTCTTTTCTTTACTCTCTGAAAAATTAGAGAGGGTCTCTTCTGAAATGTTTCCCATGCTATTTCCCCTTCTGTGGACTGAGACTTCTTTTACATGAAAGTTTCCTGTCTCCCAAGGTCATGCTCACCAACCATTACAGAAATGGCTCTGTGCACCTCGTTATAGCAGGATTCAAAGGCAAAGTTATTCATTCCTGTATGTCTCAACCCATTTGCCTTAGAAAATCAATCAGATTATCAAATCTGTTTGCTTGCCTAATTAATTAATTATGCAGTAGACTTCCCAGATGAGGTTTGGTGCAGGAAAGGTCTTTTGCAATGGCTAAGGTCACAGAAGCAAAGAATCCACATTTATCCTTTATATCAGGGGTCTCCAACCTTGGGCAACTTTATGACTTTCTGGCTGAGGAATTCTGGGAATTGAAGTCCACAAGTCATAAAGTTGCCAAGGTTAGAGACATCTGCTTTAGATTACTTCTCCTGAGCCCAACGGAAGTATCTTGAAATGCCATCAGTCAATTTGCAGTAAGTAAATTCAAAGAATTACGTCATTAAACCTGACAGACAGACAACAAGGACTTTAGATTTGTTCTCTAAAAGAACATTCTGAGGGCACAGGAGCATACATGGAACACCTGTTTGCAATCCTTTAAAGCAGGGGTCACCAACCTTTTGGACCTCAGGGACCACCAAACTCATTATTTTAAATCCCAGGGACCACTAACCAGTTCTGTGGGTGTGGCCTAATTTGTGGGTGTGGCTTGGTGGTCATGTGACTGGCTGGGCATGGCTTGTATGTAAATATTATAAATATTTATATAAATATTGAATTTTTTATTAAAAAAGGGCAACTTTTACCCAAAAACAGGCAAAGCAGGCAGGCAGATTGAGTTGCTCACAGAATCACAGATTCATTCAGAGATCTATCTATTTGTCATTGGCTAGCTCAGTCAGTCACATAACATTTGGTTGCAAGCAAACTCATAAAATTAACTCACAACACACCATGTATATAAATATTGATAAATATTCATAAAATTTGATAGCAAGCAAACTCACAAAATTAACTCACAACACACCATGTATGTAAATATTGAATTCTTGATTCTTAACGAATGTATCTTTTCTTTATGTATACTGAGAGTATTTACACCAAGACAAATTCCTTGTGTGTCCAATCACACTTGGCCAATAAAAGTATTCTATTCTATTCTATTCTATTCTATTCTATTCTATTCTATTCTATTCTATTCTATTCTATTCTATTCTATTCTATTCTATTTTAAAAAGAGCAACTTTTACCCAAAATCAGGCAAAGCAGGCAGGCAGATTGAGTTGCTCACAGAATCATTCAGTGATCTATCTATCTGCCATCAGCTACCTGAGTCTGTCACATAAAATTTACTTGCTGTGAGTCTGCACTGAATAATAGAAACTTCGGTCCTAAGGGAGGTTCGGCTTTGCTTAAAAGCACAGCCGAAGATCTAAAGACTAGTTAGAAAGTAAGAAATCCAACCATTTCCTGCTTCCTAGCTAATCTAAATCTCCCAGCACAGCAGAACAGCTGATGGTTGGAAAAAGGAAAAATAGCAATTTAGCAGGCAAGTTTGCTGGGTCAGGAGTGAGTGGGTGGGGAGGGTTCCCGCGGGCCAAGTGGGCAGCGCAGCCTGGATTAATTGCTTTTGGGGGGTGCTCTGGCGGTGACATTTCTCTGTGGCCCACCAAAATTTTCTCACAGCCCACCAGTTGGTGACTGCTGCTTTAAAGTAGCCACCTCTTTAAAGTAGCCACAAACTTTCTGACAGTGAGAACAATCAACCAATGGAACAGCTTGCCCTCAGAAGTTGTGGGAGCGCCATCACTTGAGACTTTCAAGAAGAGATTGGACTTCCATTTGTCAGAAATGGTGTAGGGTCTCCTGCTTGGGCAGGGGGTTGGAGTAAATGACCTACAAGGTCCCTTTCAACTCTGATTATCTGTTATCAGTTATCTTTTCCTGGATTACACAGCACAGTACTGGGAAAAGGCAGGAGCTATATTTTATGCTTCTATGTTCTCCCTAGCACCTTTTGGAGCTCAAACCTGAAGCATGCATAGACCTAACACAGAGAATAGGCTTGAAATTGTAGGAGATGACTAGGCTGAGCCCAAGTGTGGAGTAAAATGCAACATCGGTTATAAATACCTATATGCCCACAAAATATCTAAGTCCAGCCCACCTGGAATTCTTTCCTATTCTTAACTCCTGCTAATTTCTCTTGGGGGTTAGATTCTTGTGGACAGCTTAAGCTTGAAATAAATCTCTATACTCCTGAATCTCTGGTGTCTGGTGCTTGACAGAAATCCTGAAGGACAAAAAGTATTACAAAGGATTGAAAATTCTATAAAGTGCAAGCAAAGCTGTCTAAATCCTGACAAGAAAAAAGAATATGTACAGAAGTAGACTCACAGAATCATAACTGAAAAAGAAAGAAGGTAAACCTCAGAAACAACAGGTAGTCCTTGAGTTACGACAGGTCACTTAGAGACTGGACAAAGTTATGACAGATCCCCAAAAGTTACCTCAGGTTTGGAAGTTCCGATATATGCTTCATGAGGCCAAGTGTATTTTAGGCACTTGGAAACTGTCCTGCATTTACTATGATTTATGTTTCCCCCCACCACCAAATACCCCAGTGTTTACTTCTGTTTTGGGGGGGGAGGAGACACCCCATAGCAAACCATAGATTTGCTTAACAATTGAGACATTCACTGAACAATTGCCGCAAACAAGATTGTAAAATCAAGTCAGCAGGGGGTGCTGACAGATGCTTTATAATTGTTACCATTTACTAGCAAAATGGACAGGCTCCGTTATAGTTATAAGTCAAGGACTACCTATATAGAAATACTTTCAGACAGTCTAATGTTCACATTGAACTGAGGCTGGCAAGAGATGTTAAAAACAACAAAGAGAGAGGTACTTTGGACATGATATAAATAAATGAAAGCTAAAGAGGGTCGAGATCTGTTGTATGAAGAAAGTGACAGTTAGAAGTTAGAACTTCTTAACTCCTGTTTTGGTCTATATACTCTCAGAAGGAAATGAATTTCTAGCTGGTTGTCATGCCGCTAGAAGGATGACAAACTTGAGCTTAAGGTAGAAGATAAGGGATAATTTAGCTAATTTAAATGAATTCAGGGCTCCATGGCCAGGTACATCACACACATCATAGGATGGTGAAGGGACTTTCAGTAGCACTATATGCCACCAAAGTCCATGCTTTGTTTTTGTTTTTTTTAATAGTAAGAGAGGTCTTCCTTTCCACCACCCCAAAAACAAATTAAACCAAACAAATTACAACAACAACAAAAACTCTCTAAATCAGGAATGAATTAGAACAGATTACTCCTGGTCAGTTTCCAGGGCCTGGATCCAGTCCTAAAAAATGGGTGAGGAGATTTCTGCATACACCTTATTCATAGGGTTTTGTTTTTAAAATATGTAGCCAGAAGTATTTTATTTTTTTATACCCCTTAAAAAGAAATGAGCAAGATTAATGAAAATCAGATTATGGCTTGGTTACAGCTTGGTTATAGCTATGTTTAAAAGCCTATTTTGCTAGAAACCTAGAGATCATGACACAATATGTATTGAGCTTTCTAATCATCACAAGTTTCTCTACTGACATTAAGTAACATGTTCCAGGTTTAATTTCCAATTGGCACTCTTTGGCTTAGTTTACACTCTCTACTTCAGATGTACATAATTTCTACATGTAAAAATAGCAATAACGAACTATATTTCAAACCTGTAAGCCATTCAATCTCAACAGTACCCAACAAGTAGTCCTTAATGGGTCTAAGCTACATGGAGAGAAGTAAGCAGTGGGGTGCCACAAGGTCTTAGGCCCAGTACTCTTCAATATCTTCATTAACGACTTAGATGAGGGAATAGAAGGGGAACTTACCAAATTTGCAGATAATACTAAGCTGGCAGGAATAGCTAACACCCAAGAAGATAAGCTCAAGATCCAGATGGATCTTGACAGACTAGAACAATGGGCCATATCTAACAAAATGAAATTCAATGTAGAGAAAAGTAAAGTCCTACACTTAAGCAAGAAAAACCAAAAGTACACATATAGACTGAGTGAAACCAGACTCAATAGCAGTAACTATGAGAGGGATCTTGGAGTCTTAGTGGACAACCAGCTAAATATGAGCCAGCAGTGTGCAGCCGCCGCCAAAAAAGCTAATGCAATCCTAAGTTACATTAACAGAGGGATACAATCAAGATCAAGTGAGGTACTAATACCACTCTATAAAGCCTTAGTGAGACCACACCTAGAGTACTGCATCCAGTTTTGTTCACCACATTATAAAAACAATGTTGGGACTCTCGAAAAAGTACAGAGAAGAGCAACCAGGATGATTAGGGGACTGGAGATTAAAACATATGAAGAACGGTTACAGGAACTGGGCATGGTTAGTCTAGTGAAGAGAAGGATCAGGGGAGACATGATAGCAGTCTTCCAATATTTGAGGGGCTGCCACAGAGAGGAAGGGGTCAAGCTATTTTCTAAAGTGCCTGTAGGCCAGACAAGGAATGATGGATGGAAACTGAACAAGGAGAGATTTAACCTGGAAATAAGGAGAAACTTTCTGACAGTGAGAACAATCAAACATGGAACAGCTTGCCCTCGGAAATTGTGGGAGCATCATCACTTGAGATTTTCAAGAAGAGATTGGACTGCCATTTGTCAAAAAGGGTGTAGGATCTCCTGCTTGGGCGGGGGGTTGAACTATTTGACCTACAAGGGCTCTTCCAACTCTGATTATCTGTTATCAGTAACTCACGACAATATGAGGATAAGAATAGTGCATAGTATTTGTCTTATTTATTTCATTTAAATGTATTGATTGCCCAACCAGTCGACTTTTCTTGAACAATAAACTAGAATGACTGTATAAAATGAAGCTAATAATAAACTGTACCCCTGCTACAGAGTAGATATTAAATTGTTCAGAATATACATGAGGTGCTTTTAGCTCATTAAATTACAGTAAAAACCGGATTTGTTATATAGAGAACATAGTTTGTACTAGCTGCTGACAAGTTAGGGATGGAAAAAAACATGTAATGACTTTTACAAATTAGTATCACATGGGATTCAGATGTTTCTGAACAGAATTACTTTCTATTCTAAGTTCTTCTAACTCAATAAAATATTTTTTCTACTATAAAAGAATGCAGAGTATTACTGTAAGTGCTAATAAAAACCATCATATATTAAGTGAATGTAGTTATTTTGCACTGAAGGTAAATACAGAAGGTTAATTTTGTTTTAAATACAATTGAAAACTACAACTAAAATTATTAAAAGAAACAGCATTTTTTCCCCAGGTTAATTGGCAGGATGAGGATCGAGGAATTAAAGATGAGAATCCAAAAACATTGAACTTTATTTTCACCTTTCCCTTTTCTATCTTCATAGACTGAATGGGTTTTTCTAATTATTTGGAACAAAAATTGTTCTAAAAACACAAGCACAGACTTCACATTTCAACTTGGGGCTTTCTTCTTCCTCCTCTTTTTTTATGGCTGTACTATAGACCTTGAAATAATAAGAAGCTTATATTATTATGATAACATTGAAAGTTCTTTTACCTATCAGAATATGAATGAAAAGGGGGTATATCAAAATAATGCCCCCAGTGTGGAAAGCAGCAACAGTAGCAAAAAAGTGAAGGACCCCTTACTCAGCATGAGAAATTCTATATATCTTGGAAGGCTTTCCTCAACCTAAACATTATTGCTAAGAAAGGAATAAACAGTTTAAACTGCGATTGCTATTCACTGAGGGCTCACACTCCAAGGGATACACAAAGCGGGCCTCTGAAAGCTGAAGTGAAATATTCCAGACATAACTCTTTCTTGCTTGGAGCGGGACAGACTTTTGAACAACTATTTGAAGAGCAGTTAGAGAAATCCCACCTCTCCCTGCTCGGGGAGAGCTTTCTCAAGTGAAATGATTGGTTTCATTCTCATGCCTACAGAGTTGAATCTGTAGTCACAACTACTCCCTTGTATAGTAGCAAATATTATTATTCCAGGCAGATATAATTTGATTTTTTTTAAAACAGCCTACAGGGAGGCAAACAGGTTGAGAGACTAATTTGAATCTTTCAGCTTCCTATGAAAATGAATGAATACTTTGGATATTATTGTCTTTGATCTCAAGAGCAGAACAGGATCCCCCAAATAAGGACTGACAGGAGTCCATTTAATAAACCAACATACAATTCCGTCTTCGCATTTCCACTTTGGGAGCAAATTTGGGATAGCATGGAGCTATTTAGACTAGGGTAACAAATACATGTATTCAATTTTATTTAGTTTTTTTTTTTTAATTCCGAACTTTTCCAAAAATACTCCAATATTGACTTACATATATTTGGACAAAATTAACGCTGCCTTAAGGCTTATAATCTAAAATATATGGTATACAAGGAGGAAGGAGGAGGAAAACAAAATTTGGATTTCAAGTTTTAAAACCGTAAAAAGAAAGGGACCCTTGTTTGAATTGGTTCACATTGGCATAAAGCCTTCCATAAACTCACACTGCTAACCTATCTTCAAGGGAGACACAGTTTAACTATTTTTACTCATGGTTAGCATTGTCGTTTTCCTTTTTCATCTGATTCCAAAAAGCTAGAAAAGCCCTTGGACTAGTGTCTCTGGTCTACGGTGGTCCAGAAGTGGAAACAGGACAGAGATGTTTTTGGGTAGTAGGAAAGCCCTTTTGAGATGAGGAATTGGAGGTTTTTTTCCAGTTTGTTTTGAATCAAGACCCTCCCCCTTTCTTGAATAAACAGGTTTGCAGTGTTCCTCACACAAATCACAGGTGTATCTTTTTGGACTGTCAGGTTGACCTTGTGAGTGATACATCCATATGATGTTCAGGCATTTGTCACTGCCTTCAAGGATACTTTTTCATTTTCTGCCACCAGGCCAGAGGTGGTATTCAGCCAGTTCTAACAGGTTCTGGAGAACTGGTAGTGGAAATTTTGAGTAGTTCAGAGAACTGGTTATACCATCTCTGGTTGGCTCCGCCCCCATCTATTCGCTGCCTCCCAAGTCCCAGCTGATCAGAGTCCCAGCTGATCGGCTGGGTCTTCTTTTGTTGCCCTGCACAGGAGAACAGATCTGGAAAGCAGATTAGTGGGGTTGGGAGAGGTGAGGATTTTACAGTATCTTTCCCCTGCCATGCCCACCAAGCCACACCCACCAAGCCATGCCCACAAAACCGGTAGTAAAAAAAATTGAATACCACCACTGCCCCAGGCTAATTAAATAACTTAAACTTAAAAATCTTTATTTTATAATTTAAAAATAATTTTATTTCACTAGCCCTTCTGTCTGCATTAGATTTCTTGGTAGCCATCTTGGGAAAGGCTTGTTTTATTATTTCATTTATACTACTGCTGTTTGACTTTTGACTATTGACTTAGTAGTACTGTTCCTCGACATTCAAAGACCTGTAACCTGTCCAGAGTTTTCAATTCAAAAACTGTAAAATAAATAAAATAAAAATTAATTAAGCTATTGCACTGGGTTCTTGCTAGTACCCTAGCAAGAATAGCACTAACTAGACCCAAGTGATGTCATTGGCTGAGATACTAACTGTTCTTCCAGATTGCAAGCTCGGTTCAAATTACTGAGGATCACATTTATAGTACTGAATATTTTGGTTACAGGGTATTTGAAAGAATACTTATTGTTTCCTGGCTTTAATTCATATACAAAATTCAGGTAAAAATACCCAGGAAAGATCAGTCCACTCTGATCTAGTGGTGGGATTCAAAAAATGTTACTACCGGTTCTGTGGGCGTGGCTTGGTGGACATGGCCTGGGAAGGATACTGTAAAATCTCCAGTCAGAGGTGGTATTTGCCGGTTCTCCGAACTACTCAAAATTTCCGCTACTGGTTCTTCAGAACTGTCAGAAGCTGTTGAATACCACCTCTGAGTCTGATCCCCCACATGCCTCTTCATACATAAGTCCTCTAACATATATAATCAGCAGAGAAATTCAAGCATGGTTAATTAATCAAAAAACAGGTTAATGTGTGCGTTTATGTTATGCTGTAACAAATCCCAGAAAACTGATAAAATAAATTGGTTATAAAAATATAGCTTGGGATACATCATCCATTATGAACATCTGGATCAGAAAAATCTGGAAGCAGTATCAGTCTCTTTCTTTCACTCTTAGTGTTTCCAGTAATTTCAAAAAAGAAGGAAATTATCTTGTCTGGTTGAAAATGTTCAGTGTTATCTTTTCCTATAAATTATATTTTTGATCCTAGCCAATTAGAAACTGATAATCACTGTTGAACTGGAACTGTCAAATTTTCATTTCATCTTTTTCTCAAGTCTTTCTGGAATGCCTGTGGCTGAAGGTTCTGGCCAACTGAATAAAATACATCAACGCAATCCTGTAAATAGATTTCATTAAGTTCTCTAGAACATTCAGTGGTACAGGACAGCAACCAATGCTATTTAAAATTACAAATAAACTACAGGTTTCCATATCTTCCTACTTCAACACAGATGTGCAATATACTTCAAAGTGAGATACTAATAGGGAGGATACTTTTAAAAAAGAATGTCATTTCAAATATTCAAAAAAAGGAAAATAATATTTTACTCTTTACTGCAATTTTTTTTTACTGCCAATATACTTTGATGAACAGCAGTGGTAGTTCTTCAATGTCCAGAAAAGTCGAATGTTGTTAATATTAAATAAGATAATTTCCTTAGTCCTCCCTCTTTTTTTTCTATAATTTCCAAATGTGCCAACATATCCATTTTGTAACAACATAGGTATGTTGTGGCCTTCAAACCTCATTAAACACAATTACATGCTAAAACTGGAAACATTGCAAATTATGTGCAAACAGATATATATTTTGTATAAAACTTAGAGTTTTGAATGGGCATCCAAAATCCCCAGAATTACCAAAGATTAGCTGAAGAAGGATTAAACCCAACATGTCATTCCCCTTTCCTGAATTTGGCAGGCTGGTATATGAACAGAGATCAAAGAGAAGAATATGGAATAGATGACCGGATATAGGGCTGTAATAACTATGGAATTTTCAACCCCAGAAATATGATATCAGTCAAAATTGGAATAAACTTCTAGCAGAGAAAATATAACTTAATTTGCCTTTCACTCTGAACAATTTTTATTCTATTGACCATTTTGAGTTATTCTTGTATTTTCTGGTAAGCCTAAAAAATAAGACATGAACACCTTGAACTAAAAAATTATTTAAAGCTGTTTTCTGAAAGAGCCTTTCACCATAAAACATACTCAGAGGTGGTATTCAACAGGTTCTGACCAGTTCTGGAGAACTGTAGCAGAAATTTTGAGTAGTTCAGAGAACCGACAAATCCCACCTCTGACTGGAGATTTTACAGTATCTTTCCCTTGCCACGCCCACCAAGCCATGCCCACAGAACCGCTAGTAAAAAAAATTGAATCCCACCACTGAACATACTATATGTGTTGCACTGCACCCAGTGCTCACAACTTAATCCTAAATATGAAATCCTAGTGTTCATTGACTTTTCCACAAAAAGGAACATGTAAAGCTTACTGCCATTCTTTCAGAATCCAGCAATGTCAAGAGAAGATATTATAGCACTCCTGTAATAGAAGACTCTCATTTTTTGGGAGGGGGGACTGGATTAATATCATGTGGGAAACACCATGTCTCCCAAACGGCACCGAGGTTCAGCTCGGATTGTTATTTGCTTATGGGATCTCTGTCTATGTATCTGAAAAATACATGGCATCCTATCAAGTCAAATGCTCAATCTCTCAAGCATCTCAATCCAGGCAGTGTGTCATGCCCCTGGTGGAGACTGACCCTGAGAGAGAGGAGGAACAGCTGACAGGGAGTGGAATTGTGGCTCCAGAGGTTGTGGAGGAGGCTGGGGAAGGGCAGAGGCCAACTGGGCAGTCAGAGGAGGACCCAGGCCCATCCCCTCTCCATCCTAGGGCATGCAGGGAGGAGAGGATAAGGGAGAGATGTGGTCTACTGGGGAGGAGAGGGCCTTGATCCTCTTCATGGGCTGCAGCTGTGACAACTGGATAAGAGGATGGACATGCATTTAGGCGAGTGCTGGAAACAAAGTGTGAAAATATCTGTAGATTATTGTTCCTCTCTGATTGGAGAGTCCTTCCCATTGTGTGCTCTGATATCTGTGGATGTCTTCAAGCCCTTATCTTGCCTGGTTTGTGTTGTTTTTTACTCTTTATAATTTAAACGGCATTTCCTCCTTCTTGTAACTGCTTGTGTGGGAGTTTTTTTGTCTCCAGTCAAGGATATTTGGAGCTTCGAAGCAAAGTGAATGAATAAAAGGGGCTTCACCTGTTTTTTGTGACTGTGTTTATTTTGTATCCCACCCTGGGTCATCACACAGTGCATATCAGAGGTGGTATTCAGTTCGGAGAACCGGCAAATACCACCTCTGACTGGAGATTTTACAGTATCCTTCCCCTGCCATGTCCACCAAGCCACCCCCACAGATCCAGTAGTAAAAAAAAATGTGAATCCCACCACTGGTGCATATTTCATGAATCCTGGGCTTTAGTAACTTAATTACATGATCTTGTACAGCTAGGTAGTCTTGGACTTACAACAGTTCATTTAATGACTGTTTAAAGTTACAATAGCACTGAAAAAAGTGACTTATGACCGTTTTTCACCTTTATGACCATTACAGCATTCCTATGGTCATGTGATCAAAATTCATATGCCTGGCAAGTATTTATGATGGTATTTATGATGGTTACAGTGTCCTGGGGGGGGGGGTGTCACGTGATCACTTTTTGCAACTTTCTGACAAGCAAAGTCAATGGCTGAGCCAAATTCACTTAACCACTATGTTACCAGCTTAACATCTGCAGTGATTCAACTAATAACTGTGACAGGAAAGGTCTTAAAATGGGGAAAATCTTACTTAACAAATGTCTCACATAGCAACAGAAATTTTGGGCTCGGTTAGCGATCATTAGTTGAGGACTACCTAGGTATACTAGGTATACTAGATATTCTTCTTGAAAATGAAGAACATTGAGTTCAAAGAGACGTGCTTCTCAGTAAATTAAGAATTGTAACCTAAGTCATCTAGCTATTCTTAGCTAGTCCTTGTCCCCTAATAAATAAATAAATACAAACAAAAGGCCCTAAAGTTGTTTTTGACTGTATGTGAATCAATAATTATATCAATCAATTTTGATATTAAGCTGATGCTCAACTGAGATCCAATATTGGAACTTCAAACCATCTTTCTTGCCCAGAAAATGATATGCCCCAAAATAAAAGGTTTTGTGGGAGTTATTTCCCATCCCGGCCATCTATACCTGCAAAACAAACAACAAAATAAGCTGCAATTAAAAATAACAAGGGTAGAAAAATCAAAGCATGCTTGACTCATATATTCCACAACAAAAAGAAGAAAGAACGAAAGAAATCTATTCCAATAAATAATTAAGTAACCATCTAAATCCATTATAACCCAAAATGTACAATAAAGAAGTAAAGAAGTCAAAAATCTGGCAGGTATCCAAAGCATTATTTGTCTTGACATCTTTTGAAAATTTATCCTTAACAAAGGCTTACTATGTCATCTGAAGGTCTCAGATCTCTCTATTTCTCTTGAGAATATGCTATGCACTAAATTTCAGGCCAGCAGTTATCAAAGACACTCTAATGCAAAAAGCATTTTATGGCCAATTTAGTAAGGGCCCCATGCTAATGTTTGCACCTGCTAATTGTTTCTGTTTACCTGTAATTGAATTGTACTTGCAAAATGTAGATTCAAATATCTTCACACTAAACATGTTGCTTGTTTGAGATGGGCAGTTCTATAAATTGAATAGATAAACAATATATAAAACTTTCAAATCACTTAATTTTTCAATTTATCAAAGCAATCCTGAAGGCAGAGGAGGATTCTGAACCTATAGAAACCCCTGTAAATAGACTAGGATTTCTGGAGCATGAAAAAGAAGGCATATCATCTTATTCTTCCCACCAATACTAGTCATTTGTAGAATGTTTTGTTTAACATACTCTTTAGAAGCTCCCTATACAGAAGAAATGATTGTGCTAGTACAAGCCAAAATGTTGGGTTCAGCAATCTAAGGAATTAAGCACTAAATAAAGTAAATGGCATTGAGTCAACTTGTTTCCAAATGCCAGTCTGATCTAAACTCCTCTAGAAATGGATTAAAGATAGCCACAATCTTTATACATTTTCTAATTTCGAAGATGTTTAAAGTCAAGTGCAACTCTTAAGAGTGCATTCTATAGCTTGGGGAGAAAGGCAGAAAATAGCCCCAATAAAAGATCAGGCTTCTAACAATTACATCTCCAAAAACACCTCTCTCCAGATCTGAAAAGCCAGATAGTTTCATGAATCACAAGTTTTAACAGTAGATATATGGAATAAATGAAAAGATATATATAAATACAAATCATAATGAAGTAATTGTGAGTTAACATTGTATTAAAGAAAGCTGATTTGTACAATACTAGAAATAACATAAAACCAATTAGAAAGTTGGTGTGTGTGTGTGTGTGTAGGTGTTTGTGCATGTGCTCAGAGTGCACACATGTCTTGAAGTCATTGTTGATTCTTGAACTAGTCCCTCTAGTTTTCATGGCAAGATGTTTGGAAATGGTTTTTAGGGCTGAAAGCTCCTGCCTTGGGTGGAAGGGTTGGACCAGAAAGTTTCTGAGATCCCTTCCAGCCCTATGATCCTATGATAGTGTGACTAGCCCAAGGTCATCCATCCAGCTTCATGCCTAAAGTTGGAAAGGAACTCACAGTCTCCTGATTTTTACCTGGTGCCTTAACCACTATACCAAACTGACTTCCTTAACTAGTTAACAGGTTATATAGTACAGTAGGTTTGTTTATATTTGACTTATATTTGACCAGAGGTAGACACTTGGGTAGATGGGAGATGCATTAGCTAATCAATTGTTCAAGAGAGGTTGCATCTAGCTCTTAAAAACATTTTGATAGCTTTGCAAGCATACAGTAAAACTGTTCCCTTTAATATAGCAGTTCCTGAAATGGTAATGTATTCATATCACATTATGTGGTCCTGTGGCCTCCTCTTTTCAAGAAATTTGCACTGATTTAGTTGCATTTTTTAAGCATTAAAGGACAAGAGTCCCCATGGCTTTTTAGTAAAACTTAGTGTTACCAGGGTCAACCTCCTTAGTTGATGTTTTCTGGGAAGGGATAGATCCATCCTGCCTGTTTTTATTCCACACTAGCCGATAACCTGGCATTGCCCAGGTATTTATTTATCCCAATGCTGTATTAGACAGGAAAATCCTGTAGTCGGGACTTGTGCTGTTATACTGTCTCTCGCGCAGCATCGCAACTCTTCTATTCCTCCACAAGAGGGAGTCCCCCTTGTGGAATACTGTAAAGCTGTTACCATGGCAAGTCTACTGTGCTGTACAGTAGAAGCCATTTTAAGGCACATACACACCCTGAGGTGTGTTAGGGGTGTCTTACCCCCACAGTATTTGTTTCCAGGGGGTAAGTCATCTGTGAACCAAGTTTAGTTGAATTTGCTCAAGGCGTTCCAGAGTTATGCCAGAACACACACACACACACACACACACACACACACACACACAAAAGAAAATGTACCAGATTGGCACTTATTCCCCCCCCCCTCCAGCATACATAGGATTTCTTCAATCACTTAAATAGCTAAAATTTAAATTCAAATCATAAGTCAAAGCACAGGAAAACTGTCAGCTGACAACACTTCTTTTGCATCAAGGTAGGGTTTCTCTTCAACCATTCATATTCTGGATTTTTAGGTTAAACTTCAAGCCATGAAGTTGAACTATATTGTATTGTACTGTATTGAATTTGAATTTTATTACATTTGAATATCCAAATTTTGAGATGTGGCTAGTGGCATTCAGTTTACTTAAAAATATACATACATATAAATACATATTATATTGTATATATAAAGTGTATTTATGTGTATGGTATATATGCATATTGTACAGAGGGAGGGAGGGAGGGAGAGATCTACAATTGTATCAACATAGACTTCTTGCCACTTTGGAACTTTGCCATTGAAGATTAAAGGCTTCCTTTGGTGGATCTGGTTTTTGATGAAATTTTAAATAAACTGAAATTGGAAAGAACAATTGTACAAAAATAATGAGGGAGAAGGGGAATTAATTTGCTCTTTCAAATTGTTAGCAGTTTCAGCTCCTTTCCTTACAAATATCCTGAAACTCTGGGAATTCTGGCTGTATTTTATACCCTAAGAGGTTCTAATCAGGAAATGATTCCATAAATATGGAACTGCCAGGTCTGGGGGGACAATCTGATTGAGAGTCCATTATCATCCCTACCATATTTACATTAACTATGGTAATATTGTTTGCCCTGTTTCAGAATGAATAACAGTAATGTTTGCACTGGGGACTCAGATTATAACTAAGTGTTCCTTCTATTTTTTCACTTTGACTGAACAGCAAATTATACAATTTTGACAGAAAGTGAAAACAAAGCTGTAAATAGTTTGAAAACTTTCAAATCTTATTAATCTCATTCATTATCTTTCTCTAGAGCCTGTGGTGTTTACTAACTTAGTAACTTCTACCATTCAAGCTCGCTGAAGCACATTTCTCCAATTCTGTTGGAGAATGAGAGGAGACAATGTATGAAACAGTTTCCTGCATTAGAATGGGTTCCACCCATGGTTCAAAATCTGTTTTTCCAAGACTTGCATTATACCCCTTCTGAAAATTGCCCCAGAGTTTGGCCTTGGAATATCCATACTGGGAAGGCAGAAACAGGACTCTACGGCATGTAAACTACATTATGCTAGACCATTCCACTGAAAACTATTGGTTACTGTTGGAAGCTTTCATTTTAATTGTCAGAAGCATCTTAATTCATTTGGGCTTGAATAAACCAGTTGCAGATGTAGATTCTGTAAGCAAAACCGTTTATTGAAGATTTTTTTTTTGAAAATCCCTCTTTCCTTCCAGCAACTGAAATGTTCTTCATTTGGGCAAAACACCTGCTTTAAAAGGAACAGGACTATCATGTTAAAGTACTTTTCTTGATATGATTGCAATGCAGGGGACTGATGGACAAAAAGGGGCTGCTTGTCCAGAAGGGCATCTGGTTCTTGTCGGCATCGGAGGCACCCAGAAGTTTCAAAGCAATCCCAGAACTGGGCCATTTTGGAGCTGATCTCAGTCTGTTTGCCAAACTACACTTTCAAGAGGTGTCAGGTGTCGAGAAGACTTTCCAAATGCCAAAGCAAGCATTGGAAGAGGTTTTGTTTTTTTTTGGTTTAAAGTAGAAAAGACTGTGGGGGAAACTCCTTGAAGAAAAAGGCAGTTGTTTCAGCTTGGCTGTTTCTTTTTAAAACGATTAAACAGTGTATAAAAACAGGTAAGTCTGTTCTGTATTGCTTAGGGACTTGGCAACCTTCCTCTCTTCTGTTAGTAAATTTTTTTGTGAACTTCTAGTTCATAGGACAAGGGGAAGGAATTGTATCACCATGACCTAAGGCAACCCAGCTTGTAAGGTAAACCATAATTTTTTAAACCAACATGACCTCTCTGTTAACCCTTTCACTCTACTCTCTGTAAAGAGTGAGTGAGAGAGGCCTGTTTACAAAACCACTGAAAAGAAGGGGGGGGGGAGACTACTTGACAAGTACTTCTTAAACGTTTTATTTCTGTCCAGCTTTTCTTTCCAGTTATGCAAGCTTTCAATACAGCATTTACTTAATATTACTGCACTTTAATGCTTGCCTTTTCATGTAGTGATAAAACAGCTATTTTGAGAGAGCGGCTTATATCTGGGTGGAGCAGAACAGAAGATTCCCTGCCCTCAAGAGTAAACTTTTAAATAAAATGGCCTCCCCCCCACCCCTTTTAAACAAGATTATCCAAGCCATTTTGAAGCATCTGGTACTAGTGCAAATAGTGTGATGCTAGGAGTAACAAAGAATAACATATGCTTGTTCAATTTATAAGCTGCTTCTATCATGCAAATGTTTGGACATATGACAAACTTAATACCTCCAGGAATAGGATAGTTGTACCAAGATACAGGAGGCCTAATGTGCATAAAAAGCTAACTATCATTGTTGCTTAAAAGACAAACAGAGGGAAAGGAAATAGAAGCAAAATAAAGCTACACAACTGAGCAAAGCAATACTGAAAATAAAGAAAATGCTCCATTGAGATGCTGTATTTTACTTGGCTAGCATCAGTATTCCAAGAATTTTGAATGGAGAGCCTGAAGCCCAAGGCAAGTCAGATAAGTTGTTCATCCAATTCTTGCTACTCTTATGGCCTGCATGACTGAGGAACAAACTGCCTCCCTTTCCCAAACTGCAACCTCTTTACCATACTAGAAAAAGACAATGGCTTTGTAAAGTGATGGCCACAAGCTAGTCCATAGGATTCAGAATACGCTTATACCATTGATTAACTAATAAAATTATTTACTATCCGAATAACCAACCTGCTCCAGCCAACTCCTCCAGTTGTTTCCACAAGGAGATTGTTTCCACAACTTAAAAGGCCAATTTCAGTCTTACTCAAACTGCAGAAGAAAGCTTACTAATCTTAATAATTTCTTACTGATTTTTACTTTTCTGTATCTACAAAAAAAACTTCATAGGGAAACCCTAGACAACCCGAAATCCATTGGGTCATCCTTTCAGATGTATTTCCTTACCTAAACAGAGATACAGAATAACCATGGGTGAATTGTTTTGGATGGAAAATTACAGAAGAAAACATTTTATTTAAAAAGAAATAATATTCTAATGATTTTAGCTCTTTTTCCTCAGCTTAAATTGACATACAGCTGACCATTCTGAAATATCAGTTTCTCCAAATATATTAGCACATTCTTTACACTCTTCTTACATTTTTGAATAGTGAGAACAAAGCATGATTGTATTGAGTACTGTATTGAAGATGGATATCTTTATCTTCTGATAAATTGAGTGCAACTCTTAGAACCATAACAGTGTTGTTTTTGAATACACCAATATTTACCTTTACCACACTGAGATTCTTGTGGAATTCTTCTACAGTCATCTGTTGTTGTTGTTAGTTGCAAAGTCATGTCTGACCCATTGTGACCTCATGGACAACATTCCTCCAGGTCTTCCTGTCCTCTACCATCTTCTGGAGTCCATTTAAGCTCACGCCTACAGTGTTCCATTGCAAAATCTTGGAAGATCCAAGTTCCTCATTAAAGTGATGGGAGGTCCTATCTTCATTTCCAATATATGTGGTAGCAATCCAGAAAGTTCGATTGAATCAAGAAATACTGTTGGAAAAATATTGTGGCATTAATTCCTTCACTGATTGTTCGTTCATTATTCAGTAGGGGCTAAGGTAGTACAAATTCCTATTGCTTTTGTATTCTAATTCATGCAATAATTCAAGAAAGCCACTATTTTGATTAATTGTACCATTTGTTGGTTTTGACAAGTTATATTCTTCAAGAGTTTTTCTGAATATCTTACATCTGTCTTGGAAATACAGAAGAGTGTGTTGATGATGCTTTTCATTCATGCTGATATTAGGATCATTGATACTTCTCATGATTTGTAGGAAATCTTCAAATATGGCACTCTTGAATTGGTTCCACAATTATCATGGATTGCTGGTTTCAGCATTCATTAACAAGTTAACAAACAAATCTCTCATTGCTCTGAGAAGTTTTGTTGGTGTCTTCCACACCTTGTTGCCAATAATCATCAACTTGCAACAGTCCTCTCTCTGCAGATGTCAAATGATGAAGGATATGCCAGTCTTGTACAAAACCAATTTGATAGTGGTGAAGACATCAGGCTAGAAACCAGGAAATCTATTTCTGCTTTAGGCATAAAGCCAGTGACTTTGGTCCAGTTTGCTCTCTCTTTCTGCCCTCTGAAGAAAGCAACAGCAAGCAAGCTGTTTCTGAAACCTTGCAAAGAAAATTGCAGGGACTTGTCCAGACTGTTACTAGGAGTCGAAAATTGACTCAAAAGCACTTTCTATACTATAATGCCATATAAATATAGTCCATGCTGCAGCAAAATGCTTTTTTTCTATAACTTTTGGCTTTTATGTAACTCACAGAATCACTATCTGTTTTTAATCACGACTTTTCTTTCAGTTTGCCTTTTGAATTTGGGTCTGTACAGTTCTGTTATATTTATCATTTTCTATGGTAAAAAAGCCGATTTCTAGGATCATTAACATAATTTCATTAATGTTACTGTTACCAACACCAAGAAAGAACTCTACTAATTTTTAAAAAATGAATAATTAATAAAAGAAAAGAAAAAACAAAAAAATTGCAAAGAGCGTACTTGATCTTTTCCTGCCATCAGTTTTCTGTTTTTATGTTTCTCAGTTCTACTCTATTATTTTTAGTACAAATTTTTAGTTTGACAGATCTTGGTCAAACTACATTGTTTTCCAGATAACTGTCAAACAGGTATTTTGTTTTCTGTAATATGTATTTCTGAGATGACAAATTTATTTCCCAAAGCAGAAATCTGAGGCTCATTTCTCTAATTAAACAATGAGGAACACAACTGCTGATGGATAGGGATGGGTTTTTTCCCCGAATGCCATCACTCTGCTAAACAAATAATTCCCTCAACACTGTCCAACAATTTACAAAGTCTGCACTACTATTACTATTAATCTCCTCATCACTCCTTATCACCCTTCCCCTCCCACTTGTGACTGTATGATTGTAACTTTGTCTCTTGTACCCCTACGATTTATATGGACTGTTTCCTAGTATGATTTGATTGCTTATTGTACCCTATGACTATTATTAAGTGTTGTACCTTATGATTCTTGACTCTTGATGAATGTATCTTTTTTTTATGTACAGAGAGCATTTGCACCAAGACAAATTCCTTTTGTGTCCAATTGCACATGGCCAATAAAAGAATTCTAATTCTAATGGTGTCAATCCTTCTGGTCAACCTATCAATTTATTTTCTCTAATCGTCTGCCGTTGGTAGACATATGTATGCTTCTGTGACCATTTAGTTGTAATGAAAGTGTCATTGTAGCACCTAGAAAGAAAATGGGTAAACTACTAACCTGTATAAATGGTAATTGGATAATTCATGAAAGTAAGCAGAAACATATATTTCATCATGTCCAACTGCTTTCAGAAAAAAAAATAAGTACAATGTTTACTAATAGAGAGCTAGTTTGGGCTAGTGGTTAAGGCATCAGGCTAGAAACCAGGAGGCTATGAATTCTAGTCCAACTTCGCACCAAGCCAGCTGAATGACTTT